>NC_056732.1:1114481164-1114648664 GCF_019279795.1 Protopterus annectens | reverse complement strand
TGTGAGTAGCATAGAGTTTTATGCCTATATACGAGAGTTTCTTTACAATGCTCAAGTGAGGCACTTTATCAAATGTCCTAGCTATGTCAAGATTGACAGTATGCACCATTCTGCCTTCACCTGTTGCCTGGAAAGAAGTCCAGCAGGTTAAGAAGGCATGATCTGCTCCTGACAAAACCAAACTAGTCTGGATCCAGAGTTTAAAGGTTTTCTATGTCCTTATTAATCATTTTCATGATAACTCTTTCCATAGCTTTGCATATGAAATTAGTCAGAAATATGTGACTGCAGTTCTCGGTTTCTACTGATGTCTGATCCTTTATGCAAAGGCATGACCACTGAAGTTTTCCATTCCCACTGCACGGAGGCTATTGTTAAACAGTGATTACAGTGGTCCCAACAGGTCAAGTTTCAGGCTATTTAGAAGACATCCTGGGATATTATTGGGGCCTAATGATGCAGTGTTTTTTTTCTTATGGAGTGCATCTTGGACTTGCTCACTAGTGATAATTGGGTGGGTTATGGGTTATGTTTGATGTTATTCACTGGGAAGTGGCTGGGGGGGGAGGGTAGAATCGGAGAAGAATTTGTCAGCCAGCAGATTTGCTACATCTCCTAGTTCCATGTAGGTAGCTCCATTTACAATCATTTCTGCATACGTGTGTGCTGCCTTTGAGGTTTCGGACATAGTTAAAGAAAGCCTTGCGAATGTCATTTGCCTGAGAGGCTATCTTTATTTCACATTTGGCTTTATAAGACTTAATGTTCCCTCTTAGTTTTTTGCTTCGATTGATGATAGATTTTTTATCGTGCTGGGTGTAGCACTTCCTAATCTTGGCTATTATTTTTATTTTCTTTTGCTGTACAACCTGTTTATGTTGGATTCCACCAAGGTGGTTTGTTTTTCTGAGTTAGTTTTGGGCTTACTTCTATCAGATATAGCTGTCTCTATGCATTTACTGAAATGAATGTACAGGATTTTTGTGCACAATTCCGCATAAGCACCTGTGTTCTAACAGTGTTTGGGGGGTTGGGGAGAGCTTGAAATTTTGAAAGGTTATCACTTTAGTAAGAAGTTTACCCTAGAACAGTTCCCAGGGTTAGGGTCACAGAATTTATTTTTATTAGGAAGAAGACAGTTTTGTGGTCTAACCTCACCAGAGGGCACTGCACAGAGGAGTACAGCATTCTCCCATATTTGTAAGTACCAGGTCAAGTATGGTTACACCCCTAGTGGGTTCATGGACTATCTGGTCCATGTTTTTTGTATCCCAGTTTATAGTGAGATTGTTGAAATCACCCATGAATATGGTACTGGGTTGAATGGTGAGTATGTATGAGCTATGGGTTTCTTGGGTCATATAGGGTGAGCTATTGCTTGTAAGGATTTGATATGGGACTTTACCTGTGGAAATCTGGACATGGAGAAGTTCAAGCTTGCTTCTCTGTTTGACTACTCATGAGGAGAGTTTATTATTGATATAGACTGAGACACATCCACCATTGGTCTCTGAATATGCAGTAACTGGCCTAAATGTGAGGAAGACAATGTAACTCTGCTCTGCCAGGATGCTGTCTGTGGATTTAAATTATGTCTTGTTAACTGCAGAGATATCCACATTCTCCAGGTTAAGGAAAGCCTGGAGGGAATGACGTTTCTTGTTTAGGATCCTGGAATTGAGCAGTAATACTTTTTGATTTCCCTGGGTTGGCTTTGCTGTGTCCAAAAGTTTGTTAGTTTGGCATTGCTTATAAAAGGTATCAAGGGGAAGAATGCCTTAGCCAATACTCCAAAGCCGCAGACCATCCTTGGCAAAGCAACACTGTCTGTTGACCATATCCCTCCCATGCTAACAAATATTGTACCCCCTTGAAATACACAAGAAACTAAGCCAATTATTGAAGTCAATCACCTTTTGTTCATAATGTGGCATAATCCCTGGTAAAAGTAGAATGCTGCTCAACGCTAGGCAGATACCAGCCTGGGACACAGTCCTAGTGTTCTATAATGTCTCTCTTCATATAGTCCAGGGAGGCACACCTCAGGTCATTTACACTTTTTGTGACTAGTTCTTTGTTATCAAAATCAATGTAACATTCACAACTCTTTACATATTGTTTAACTCCAAACAAAATAAACATTTCAGTGGTAATCCTTATGAGGAATTTAACAGCTGCTTTATTTTATTATTTATTTTTATTTATTTATTTTACATTTGTTGACCGGGGCTGTCTGTCTAAGCTAAATAAAGGGAGAAAAGCTCCAACAAGTTATACATATTAAACATTAACAGAAAACAGTTATACAGAAAAAGGAAAAATCTTGACTGTATACAGTAATAAATTAATGAATAAATCGGTGAATAAAAATATCACAAAATTTGGCTTAAGGCATATAATACATATTAACATCAAAAAATAAACAGAAGACATAGTCATCGTCATAGAAGGGTAGAGAGCATACAATTTTCAGAGCATTATTATAGTAAGGAGTTTATGAGATAGAGAAAGGACAAATGGTGGAATGTTGGGTTGAAACTATGTTTATGTGGGAGAATGCAGTGGCAAAGCCATTGACTCTGCAGGTATTCTCTGATGGCAGCCTTAAATTTGTTTCAGTTGCTTAAGAGACCTAATTTCAAGTGGGAAGCTGTTCCAAGCCTTGGTGGGGTTATAGTTGTAGAGATTACACCCAAACTTAGTTTTTGGTTTATGAGTTAATAGAAGGTCTTGGTTGGAGCTTCGGAGAGGTCTAGCAGGTAAGTAGTGGGAGATGAGAGTTGAAAGAATAGGACAGTAGGAAGGTTGGTAGAGGATGCAGTGAATGATCTGGTACTGAGAGAGAAGGAGCTGGTGTGGTAATTCAATCCAGTTTAGCTGTTTCAGTGAGAGGCAATAATGGGACTTGTAGGTTTGCTGGGCAGCGAATCTAGCTATCTTATTGTAGATTGATTCAACTTTGGCTTGAGTGTCGAGTTAAGAATAGTAAAAATCTGAGAACTGTACAGTATGTGTTAGATTCGACCTCAATTAAAGTGTTATTTAGGGGCCGTACTGAGAAGGAGGATTTGATATGGTTAAGGGTTTTAGGGAGGAAAAGTAGTAGCTTAGTTTTTGGCGTTAAGGATTAGTTGGTTTTTGGAGAGCCAGTTTTCAGAGTTGAAGGTAGTCTGTGTGGCAGAGATGAGTTCAGAGGGAGAGTCAGCAATAGTGATGACTGCAGAGTCATCAGCATATTGTACTAGAGATGAGAGAGGACATGAGGAGTAGAGAGAATTGGTAAAGATGTTAAAAAGTAGTGGCCCAAGGATGGATCCTTGTGGGTAAACCATTTTAACTGGGAGAGGATGAGAGCAAGCACAGTGCCATTTCACTGCTTGAAGTCCGTCAGAGAGGTAGCTGGTAAACCACGCAATAGTAGCAGGGGAGAAGTTAAGATTAGTTAGTTTGTGCAGTAGAAGAGGGTGAGAGATGGTGTCAAAAGCCTTTGAGAGGTCTACGTATAGGCAGGAGATAAGTTTGTCATCCTCTCTGGCTAGGGAAATAGAATTAAGGAAGGATAGTAGGCTGGTGGTAGTGCTATGCTTGGGTCTGAAACCATGTTGAGTAGGTGTGAGCAGATATTCTTGGAGTAAGTAGTGCATGACTTGTTTATGAATACATTTTTCAAGAATTTTGGAGAGAGGTGACAGGATAGTGACAGGTCTGAAATTGGTGATGACAGTGAAGTTACCTCCTTTATGTATAGGTAAGGTACAGAATTGTTTCCAGATGGAAGGAACTTCAGACTCTGAGACAGAGCGGTTTATTAAGATATATACAGGGAGAGCAAGAGAGTTGGTGGCTATTTGAAGAAACAGAGAGGGGATGTTGTCTACAGATGCTGAGCAAGGTTTTAATTTGGAGAGCAGGGATTTGATGTAGCTGGTGGGTACAGACTTAAGGGTGAATTTATTTGTGGGGTTTATGTTGGGAGCAGATTCTATGTAATTAGGACTATTGTTTTGGGTGGATGGGTTGGGGTTAGGGCTCAGTAGTTTGGATATGGTGTCAATGAAATAGGTGTTGAATGTGGAAGTAGTTTTTTTCTGGAGTCTTATCTGGGTATGGATTAGGGGAGCTAGGAGTATTGTGATGTAATATTTGATTTACTGAGTTCCAGATTTTTTTTTTTTAGGATTAGATCTCAAGACGGGGAGGGGGGGGGGGGGTTGTAGTAGAAAGTCTTTCTTGTCTTTAGTAATGTGTTTTTTTTTGTTTGATTTCTAAGTTCATTAAATTTTTGCAAGTCTGCTGGGAGCTTTGTATTTGTCCATGTTTTCCATGCTTTGTCTCTATGTTTTATTAGGTTACGGGTGGTATAGAATAGCCAAGGAGTATTGGACTTTACATGGACAGTACGAAGAGGAGCTAGCGAGTTAAGAATATTAAGAAGGTGGAGTTAAAAAACGACTGTATCATCTAAAGGGAGTTGATTGAGGAAACTCCAGTTTACAATTTCCCATTGAGACAAGAAAAAAATTCTCAACTATAATTTAAATTCACTTACTTTGCTAAAAATACAGTAAAGGTGATATACTTAACACTACATGTAATATTTAGGACAAAGTGACCAATCAATACTCAAAGCAATGAGGTATGACATTCAATTCAAATTACATAAAACAAAGAACATAATGAAGCAAGTCTGGTATACAGACAGACTGCCATCTAATGGCCTCTGCTCTAAAGTGCATTATCCATGCAGCCCTGGGGAGTGGGGTGTTTGTTGAAAAGAACTGGCCAGAAGATTAATGCCTGCTTACAGCTTTATGCTAAACCATATATCTATCTACATAAACATATACATACATATATATACATATATATATATATATATATATATATATACACACACACACACACATATATATAGATACATGTGTGTATTTATATATTATATATATATATATATATATATATATATATATATAATATATATTTTATTTATTTACTTATTTGTTTACATCCGATTACCAGGTAGTGTCCGGCTGGGCTAGAAGCCCGTTTTCTGCAGAGACCCTGGCAGAACAGCTCCAAACGTACATTTACATAATTAAGCACAGTGAAAGAATGTGAAATACACTAAAGTATTACTTCCAGAGTTATATCATTAAAGATACGTCTAAGCATATCTATATTCCTGCAGCAATAAGAGTTATGATGTTTATCGATGGGTACAGCTGCATCAGTCTGTTCTCAGAGGCTGAACAAGATTAAAAAAAGAAAAACGAACAAGAAAAATGCATAGTCTACTAGTTACTTCTCTCCAATTCATATTCCAGACTTAATGCCAGACTGCCCTTTCACACTTGTACACCCCTAAACTGCCTTCACCACTTTAGTGGGAATCTGGTGGTGTCCTAATGATATTTGCCAAGTATGGCAGTCATGCACACAGTGGCTTGGGTTCTACTGTAGCAGGTATAACTGTAAAAAGAATGCAAGTGTCCAGTGCAAGATGTTTCCTGAAAGAAAAGTGCTCACAGAAAATAAAGGGATACAGGGGGACTTCAATCTTTGTGCATAAGGTAAATAAGAATGCATGGGACAGAAATCTGTTATGCTTTTACCAGCAAGAGTTATAACTCATTTTTCTATCTAACAGTGACCCGACAAAACTCACAAACAGCTCATTTCTGCCAGTACATGTCAGTAAATGCGATTCTCCTAATTTCACTTCCTTTACTTTACATAAAACACTGAGTTAATACATAAAAAAATGATGTGTGTGTAGGTGAAGCATCCCACAATGCCATACATTATAAATACCAACTTAAAAAAGTAAGGTAAATGCAGACCAAGTACACTTATTAGCTCAATGTGCTGGAGACCACCCTTTTAGTGAGGTGCTATTTCAGATGGCAGATTTTCAAAAGCTATTGTAAATGAATTCTAAAAGGCCCACTGAACAACAAATCAGACACATTCAGCAATAAGTATCACTTAGTGGCTTTGCTCCCAGGACCACTTCTCAGAATAATAGAACCCCAAGCTCTCAGGACATTAGGGAATATGTCAAGTAGGTGACAGTCAGCCAATTAACTGTCACATGAATCCCACAGTCCCTATTATAATGAAAACCTATTGGTTAAAAGTCAGCTAGCTTAAAGGGCTATGCAGCATAAGAGCAAAACAGGCACGTGATATGGACCAAACAGCCCTGGGCTCTCTTTCTTCATGATTTTCTAAGTCAGTGACAACACAATTAAACACTACAGTGGTTTGCTAAAAAAGGTTGCAAACACCAATACTGTGTACAGTTCAACAGATTACTATAGAAATAAAAGGATATAAATAAAAGGAGATGATAAAACCCAAGTATAAGGCAAGATATATGCAAGGTACAAATATGATGAAGAAATAAGCACACAGCTGTTTGTGGGTCTTTATTTGCAGACATCTGCATTATAATCTTTAGTTGTCTGAGGAAGTAAAACATAGTAAAATGTAAATCACTTGAGGACTATGTTCAGACAAACTACGATTGCCTAATCTTAACAAAATAATATAAACAGAGAGAATCATTACTAAAATTAATATGTTTTCCATTTCTGATTATTCATAGGAATGCAGTTTCACAGATTTTGCTCTAACAAATAAGCAAAATAGACATGAATCTAGAGGACTGTAAGAGCTCTCACCAGGAAAGGAAATCTTTGAAAGCATTGTAGTATGGAAATTTTGATATTACACAAACAGCAACAGGTGCATATGGTCCATAAACTTTGGCAGTCTGTGATGAATTCCAGCTCAGCTGTCCATTTGGTAGATAATGTCCTTCCTACAGAAAAATAAGTTGCAGAATCTAATATTAAAAATGTTCTTGTCTCTTATCCCAAGATTACTTTATATACAGTTCGTGTGACCAAACATTTTACCACACAGAATACCTTCAGCAAGCACAAAAATCTAGCATAAGAAAATTAAGGTTTCTTAGTGAGTAAACAGGCATCCCATCAAAAAGTGGGTGTGAATATAACTTACATGTACTTCAGCAGAGCATTTTCAAGGTATCACAACTATACAGGCTTGGAGTGAGCCCTAGGTAGGTAGTAGCATGGGTAAAACACGAGTACATTAAGGTGAAAAGAAGGCCATCAAAAGAGTACAAAAATGATCAGTATTTGGAACAGTCTTCTGTAATATTTTTGTAAGTGGCACTGAATAGCTCTGGAAGGAAATTGTTGCCTTTTTTTCTGGTGAAACAAAGTCATTTGACAATGCCTATATATTACATGGTGTTACAGGATGAATACAGACATTGCAATATTGAATGAATGATATAAAACATTTTGCATGACCTGCTTTATCCTGTGCAGGGTAGTGAGGCAACTACAGTCAAATCTAGAAAGCAACAGGAATAAGGCAGTGAACCAGTCCTGGACAGCATATTAATTTATCTCTAGATGGAACTGCACATATACATATATACACACACACACACACACACACACACACACACACACACACACACACACACACACACACACACACGTATAATGGGTGGATTAGAGGGTTTTGCATTACACTACAATGTAAGAGAATATTTAAGACGCTGGCAAAGACTCATATGAAAATATAATGAACATGCATATGCTGCATGTAAGGTACGTGTGCAGGAAGCTGAACTAGACAGCCCAGTACTATGACATAGCAGCACTAACCACTGCACCACTGTTTATCCCTAGTTTAAAACATGACAAGCTCACTGTAAAGAACAGAAAATAAGGAATCTAATAAGTAAACATTTAAGAAAAAAAGTACCATTTGAAGGGAATATTATGGGGGGAGGGGCAGTTGATACTCATCTGCCAACAAAACCAATGCTTTTAAAGAGTCAGGACAAATACAAAAGTGAAAATAAAGATTGGTTCTGTAAGAACTTACCATAACAATAGATGTCCTTCTCTTCTCTGTTACAGTATTCCTGACTTAAGAGAGTTGCTTGCTAAGGCAACGACCCAACGTCGGCCAGTATACCAAAAAGTCTTTTACTATCTAAGGTGAGAGGTACATCTGCCGTTGGCCATCAACAGAGACATACGCGCACACCACGCTCAGAACTGAAGCCCCAGACAGAGAGACAGTCTAAGGGAATGAGGATCAGTGCATCCAAGAAAGGCAAGAAGTGGGGGAAAGGAGGGAGGGTTGGAATACTGCAACAGAGAAGAGAAGGACATCTATCGTTATGGTAAGTTATTACACAACTAATCTGTTTCCTTCTATTCTTCTGTTACAGTATTCCTGACTTAAGGGAGAGTACAAAAGCTCATGAGGAAAGGGCAGAAGTGGCATAGGAATTTTCAATGAAGCCATGGAGAATGGCCCTGGCAAACCCTGCCCTGGATCTAGAAATGGAATCCAGCTTATAGTTTGTTCTAGAAGCTGCTACTCGGACATCTGTCCACACCTTCACCAGAGTTGGTATCCAAACCCTCGAGGAAGGCCCCTGAAGAAGATACTACTCTGGTAGAGTGAGCTTTGACTAAGCCAGGGAGAACCTTACCATGGTGAGCATAGCAAAAGGCAATAGATTTGGATATCCAGTTAGAGATGGTCTGTTTAGACACTGGCAATCCCAAAGCCCTGGGATGGAAAGACACAAATAATCAGTCTGTTTTCCTAAAGGGTTTAGTCTTATGCAAGTAGAACCTGAGCTGCCTGTGTACATGCAGGGTGTGCAGGATCCTCTCACTACTTTTCTGGGGAGAGGGAAAGAAAGTTGGTAGGCGAATTGCCTAATTGAGGGACAATTCATTGACAACCGTTGGCATGAATGAGGGACTGGTCCACAGGGACACACTGTCTTTGTGGAAAGACAAGAAGTGGAGAGAAGCCATAAGGGCATGTAACTCTGAAACCTTCCTGGCAGGGGTAATGTCCACCAGGAGGATTGTTTTCCAAGTGCAGTGTTTGAGTTAACTAGAGGAAGCAGACTCGAACAGTGCTCGAGTCAATTTCTGTAATACAAAGAGGTCCCAAGGTATAGCCACTGGTCTCCTGGGGGGTCTGATATGAAATACACCTTTGTCACTTCTGTGACTCTGCTGGACAGTGGCACAGGAAAATAACTTTCTTGGGTGGCGTAAGCTATGGAACCTTGCCGGCTAGGCTTATGTAGGCCCTTGGGCCGATAGCCTAGTACCTACCTATGAAGAATTGTTTAGCTTCAACTCTAGAAGCTAAGGGAGGACTTAGTAGTAAACAAGCAGAAATAGCTGACAACGAGCTTTGATGGAAGAGTATGCTAATCCTGCATTAAGCAATTCACACAGATAGGATAGAACCATTGGCGAGGGCACCTTCAATGGGTCCTGGTTCCTAGTCAGGCACCAAACAGAGAACCTCTTCCATTTGGAGAGGTAAGATTTTGTAGTAGTGGCTTTCTTGGCCTCCTGCAGTACTTGAAGCATGTGCTCAGAGTAAAGGTGTCTGAAATGTATTAGAGCTCTATCATCTACAGAGTTAACTGCAGGGTTTCCAGATGTGGGTTTAGGAGTGAGCCCTTGTTCTGTGTTAGCAGGTCCACTCTGTGGGGTAACTTGTGGTGACTGCCCTTGGTTAGGTAAAAGAGATGGGGGAACCAATGCTGTTTTAACCAGTAGGAGTCAGCAGCAAGATTTTTTTTGGGGATGAGTGGAAGGGGAGGGAATGCATATAGGAATTTCCCTTTCCATGAGATTGAAAGGGTATCCACTCTCCATGCCTGAGAATGGTATTCTCTAGCATAAAATAGAGGAAGTTATTTGATCATGGGGGAGGCAAACAAATCTATCTCTGGAATACCCCACTGGTGGACAATGTCTAAGAACACATCCCTGTGAAGCATTCATTCATGGGTTTGTGTCCTGGATCTGCTTAAGGTATCCACCATTGTATTTTGGCTGGAGGGGATGTACACCACTTGGAGAAATACATCTAGGAGGTGAGCTAGGTCCCATAACTGCATGGCTAGTCTGCACAGGAGATAGGATCTGGTACCTCCCTGCTTGTTTATGTACCAAAAGACTGTCATGTTGTCGGTGTGTACATATAACCTCCCTGGTCTGATCAGTGATTTGAACGTTCGGAGGGCAAAAATTAGTGCCCTCATTTCTCTCACATTTATGTGTTCCTTCATTTGTGAGGGAGACCACTCCTCGAGCTGTATGGAGGTCTAAGGCTGCTCCCAAACCCATGTCCGAAGCATCAGTAAACAAGGTCTAAGTAGGTGGAAGATGGTGAATGGGAAAACCTGGACTTAGAGACAGTTGTGAGATCCACCACTGGATATCTTGCTTTAGACATGACAGGAGCACAATGAGGTGTTCTAGAGGGTGGGGATGCTGAGACCATACTGATTTGAGGAACCATTGAAGTTGCCTCATGTGAAGACTTGCTACAGGAAGCACTGGGATGGTGGAAGCCATCAGACCCAAGACCCTGAGGAATTGTTTGGCAGAAATCTGATGTAGTAGGAGCGTCTCTGTGAAGATTAGGGAGATCTCTTTTGCTTGGAAGGTGGGAGAGACATTAGCATGTTCAGAGTTTGGAATCTGCAGCCCAGGAAAATTAAATCTTGGGCTGGGACCAAGGAAGATTTCTTGAAGTTGATGGTATATTTCAGGCCTTGAAGAATGGTAATTGCCATTTGGGCAGATTTTTCTCAACTCTGTCTGAGAAGAGGCTTGGATTAATAGGTTGTCCATGTATGGGTAGATTAAGATCCTTGGAGTCTGTAAAAGGCTACTACTGGGGCTAGACATTTTGTGAAGACTCTCAGGGCTGTATAGTGTTCAAAAGGCAAAGCTGAGAATTGATAGTGTGAGGATCCCACAAAAACATTGTAGGAATCTCCTGTATCTGTAGTGAATGGGGATATGGAGGTAGGCATCCTTGATATCTACGGAAGCTAGAAATGCTGAGGAAGGATAAAAGGAAATGGTGTTTGTAGGGTTAAAATTTTGAATGAGGGGACTATGAGGAAATCGTTTAGGTAAGAGAGATCTAGGATTGGTCTCAAGGGTTCTTCTTTTCTGGGAATTAGGAAAAGGCGGGTGTAAAAGCCCCTTCCAGCTTTCCCACGGGGGACAGGTTCTATGGTGCCCTGTTCTAGGAGTTCTAGCAGAACTGCTGGGAAAAATGGGACCTGATCTTTTGGTGGTAGGGGAATTCCCCTTAAGGCAGGCACCTTGTGCCAAACAATGAAGTACCCCCTTATGATGATGTTTAACACCCAAGAGTCCTGCGTGATGAGTTCCCATGAAGGAAGGGAGAGGGAAAGGCATTGGGACAGGGGAATTACGTTGTTGCAAGAGTCATGAAGAGGAGTCCATTCAACTAGTTAAGGGCCGCTTGGTTATGTGAGGAACAGGGGCAGAAGAGGAGGGAAACTGTTGGGTCTTCTTTGCCCTCTTTTGAGGCTATAGATTGAGGTGCTCTGGATTGCCTGTGTACGAAAGTTTGTTTCGCAGGATAATTCCTAGGAAATTTAAGCACAGGGGATTCCAAGATGTGCCTAAGATCCTTAAGTTCTTTGCAGAGATTTGAAGAGCTCTGTGGAAAGTTTCCCAAACAGGGCAGTATTATCCAGGGAGGCATCCATCTGTTTGCCTTCTTATCCTCAGGTAGAGGCTGAAGCCTAAGCCAGGCAAATCTTCTAAGGCAGAAGAGGAAGCGGCAGCCTTAGAGGAGACTTCTACTGCATCACAGGTGCACTTGATAGAATGTCTGGCTACCTGAGAGGAGGTGGCAAGGAGTGATGATACCAGGGCCTTATTTTCAGAGTCAGGCATATGTGATACCAGTTTTGAGACCTGGGAAAGGAGTTCCAAGTTGCACTTGGTCACGTGTGTCTGATAATTTAATGCTATGAAGGCCAGGGTACTGAGGTATAGATTTTCTTCCCCAACCGCTCCAACTGTCTGCTGTCTTTATCTGAGAGCAGCAGGGAAGAGGAAGGAAGTGACCTGGAGGCCTTATCAGAGGCAACAGAAATAAGAGAAAGATCTGCAGCAGGTGCCTTAAAAAGGAATGGGCAGTCCTTGGGTACTTTGTAGTACCTGTCAGGCTTTTCAGTTGCTGGGGGCTATGAGTCAGGGTGGGTGGAAGTGGATGCAAAGGCATCCAGAAATGCAGGTATGACAGGAGGGATGGCTGAAGGACTGGAGGTCTGAATCTGAAGGAGGTCATAATAGTGCTTCTGGACCTCTGACATCTCTGTGGAGTCCCACTTGAAGTGAGCACACATTTTGGAGATAGTCTCCCTGAAAGAAATCTCCTGGAATGTGTCCCATTGGAGTCCTCTTCAGGGGAGGCATAATCCAAAGGGGAGGGAATTTGGAAGGAGTAATCCAAGTCCTCATCATTCTCCTCAGAAGAGGAGACTTTATCCGAGGTAAGATGGGGTCTAGGTCTCTTGCTAGGGGAAGAAGGCCCAGCTGGAGGGGAAGCAGCATGACCTGTTGGAGGCCTAAGGCCATGAAGCCCTTAAAGAGGCCTTGAGAAAAGCTCAACCATTCCTTCTGTGGGTCAGGGGAAGGACAGACATGGTTGTTTTTTTGTTTCTTCTTTATAGATGTATCTATGCGGTGCAAAAAAGGATGGACAGACGTAGGCCTGCACAATATCAGATTCAACATCCTCCCTAATGACAATCTGGGTAACCCCCTACAGCCCCCTGACACAATAAGCCTTGGTTCCCCCTGGAGTCTGGAAGTTGATGTCTGAGAAGCCTCTCTGGATGTGCAAACGTCCGGAGCCAAAACAGCCTGTGAAGTGGGCTCGATCTGTGGGTCTGGATCCCGGTTGGCATATGTCTCCGAGCTCTCATGCACTTCAGGAGAGACGTCCAACTTGAGAGGCGAAGCTTCAGATTTGGGCCCATGTTTTTTGGCTTTCCATTTTGTAGGCTCAGTCGTCGGGTCCAGAGGGGAGTTCATCGCACTCTTTGCAAGAAACATGAGATGTTGGTTTTCTAGGTAGACCGCAAGGGAGGATAACAGACTCCAGAGGGTTTTCAAGACAAAGGATTGACAAACAGTATAAGATTTGTGATCGTGCCTAGGGCCTAGGCAAAAAAGGCACAGAGTATGATCGTCCTTATGTGGAATTTGTAGTCCACAGTCACACTTTCCTTTTCTGGATGACATGAACCACAGAGATAAAGAAAGGTAGCAAAAAACAAAAGGTTTCCCCAACAGGGCACTTATTTTTTTCAAAGAAAAGCAATTCTGACAGCACAGTGACATCCTGGACTAGCGATCTGATGTCTGCAAAGTTGTTCTGAGGGTGGTGCACGCGTACATCTCTTTTATGGCCGACGTCTGCTGACGGCTAACGTCAGATGTACCGCGCATCTTAAGTAGTAAAAGACTTTGGTATACTGGTCAATGGCAGGCAACTCCCTTAAGTCAGGAATATTGCAACAGAAGAATAGAAGGACATCTAACATTATTTTTTGCCACAGTAGTGTGGCTACTAAGAACAAGATCCCTTTCTATTAGTTGCATTACATGCTCTGTGCTATGGTCAAAAACAGAAAAATCCAATATTTTATAAAACAACACACACCCAATAATCTCACAGATAAATTCAATAGATACTCCTGACTCGAACCAACCTAACTACACCCTAGCTGTTTTCAGGACTTATGTGTGACATTGTGCCTCAGTGATTAGCGCATTTGCATTGAGAATGTTACTTTTAAGGTGTATTGTACAGTAACTACAGAGCTAAGGTCTTCCCTCTCTTCCATATGGCCCCTACAGCACTTCTACAAGCTCTAGAAAAAAAATGCAAGAACTTAAAGTAATTATACTTACTCAACACACAAAATATAGGGTCACCGGATACCCTACTTTTGTATGCGTAGCATAGGCTAAAAAAATGCTTCAGTAAGAAAAAAATGCTATTTGAGGAATTTAAAACATTACTTATCTAGATGTCCTACCAAATCTCTTTTGTTGCTGTACATTTACAGCAATACACTGCATTATCTGGTTGAGCCCACTCACAAAATAAATGTCTCCTAGCATTTGGTGGGCTTAAAGTTTTAGCTGATTTTTGTCTATGTGCTTCCTAGTATGTGACAGCGCAGAAGATACTGGGTGCTAAACAGAAGATGTATAAGTAACAGAACTGAGAAGGACACCTGCTTTCATAGTGAATTTAGCCATCCTGCCTTCTGGTAGAACAATGATGCTCAAAGGGTCCAAAGAAGATTATGAATTTACTATTCCTATTAGTAGCCTTATAAAGGGATCTCATACTAGCAAAGTCACTGTGAAAAAATGGGTAATGCATGTTTGAGTCAACAGTTCATCCAACAATATTTGTAATTGTTGGAGTAATTAATATTGCAGAAAATCACAATGATGTGGCCAGGATTACTGGAATAATTTAAGGTTGGCTCTAACCATAGGCCTGTGTATTTCTGTCTGTGAAAGTGGGTGAATTTGTGCCAAAAAGGTCAATTATAACGAGGGGAAAAGCTTGAGATACACCCAGGAGGATGCTACCAAGCATGCTATGAATATTTCCAGTTTTTCTGAACCACTTCACAACATTAAAAAAGTCATTCTAAACAGGCCTTTACTCTTACTAGCTTTAGCAAAGATGGTTGAGTACTGTAAGATCACCATAATACAGGGCAGCTTTAAGGTAGGAAACAATACTGGTGAATGAGTTAATAAAGACAGAAGACAGTATTGGACCCTAAAGGAATCTTGTGGTTGACAAACTACAACTTATCTGCAATACAAAGTAAATTCCTTATTTTTATTTTGGCGGCTCATGCAAATATGAAATCCTTTTTCAAAAGTATAAATGTAGTACAATATGGAAATACTTGTTTATACTGGTTTTGAATACAGGTAAAATTAAGTATTTCTGAACCTCTCCACTTCATCAATAAGTGTCATGGGATCCATCTTCTTAACATCTACCAAATATCATCAAATCATACAGACAGATAGTACTTTAGTTTAACATTTCCTCTGAAGGGTAGAACTTGGGAGTGCAACATCTCTTTCATTCTCAATGTAATGTCACTATTAAAACAGAAATCCAAGTGGTTTGCATGAAACAAAACCCACAGCTGGAACACATTGAATACAACTTAGCAGAACTTCTAATGTTCATTTTCTCACGAAAGTAGGTAAAATTACTTTAGGAAAAATTGAAAATCAGCAAAATATGTGAGTTGGCCCCATGCAGTGACAGCAAACCTAGTGACTGATGGTCTTGACAAAATTTCTCTACACTCATGAAACCATACCATTTAACACCAGCACATCACATGTCTTATCCCCCTTTGGTGAATCAGAAAAACTTCATTTCAGAAAACAAAATGGCTCTACACCTCATCTCACTCCAGTTCCATCCTGAACTTTATAAGGATATTCACCCAAACATTGGCTCTGCACATCAAGTTTTCATTGCAGCTACAGCCCTGCCATCTAGTACTACCATATCATTTTCCCCAGATTCACATGACTCATTCCTATTTAACATGAATCTAAAAAGTATTTGTATCAAAATTTCTAGATTTGTACTGTCCTGATACACTAGTTGCAACCACGACTTGACTAAAACAAGAAATAACCAATAATGAAATCATCCTCCTTGGCTTCAACATACTTAAAAAGGACTGGAAACATAAAAAAAATAGGAGTAGCCATCTTTTACAACAACATCTTAGAACTCACCCCACTCTACCTAAATGCCCCAAAGTGCACAACACTACAAGCCTACCTCAAAATTAACTACAGTAAAAATGGAAGTTAAGTACTTACCATAACTCTTGATCCATGTTGTCTTCTTCCATCTGTCTCAACTCATGGGACTATTGGATTCAGCTGGACCAGACATTGGCACATTTTATAATTTCTGATCCAGGGCTCAGGCACCTCCCCTCTACCAATAATCCATCCTGACTTACAATACCTCAGATCAAGTTTGCCTGCCTAACATCCAGACATACCTACATAATCAAAATAGACAGAAATCAAAATAAAGACCAGAATACAGTAGAGACTGTACAACATACATGGCTCCAGACAGGTCCAATATAGTCAATTGAGAGCCATACATGTGACAATTTGGTAAGGGGGACAGAGGGAGGGAAGGCTGAGATGGACAGAAGACAACATAAATCTAGCTTTATGGTAAACAAATAACTTTTGTATTCAGCAGTCTTTTCCATCTACCTCAACTCATGGGTCCTCAGCTATTATCCTGAGAGATCCCCTGAAAGGATATTCCAGAAAATAGTGGAGCAAAAGGAAGCACAAGGCCTACACTCTAGATGCAGCTTACAATGTAAGGATAGTAGACCAAGTAGCCGCAACACAAATGTCTTCTAGGGGCACTCTGGCAAAGAAAGCTGTAGAAGCTGCAACTGCTTCAGTAGAGTGGGCTTTATGATTGTAAGATCAACTCAATCCTTTCACTTTGCACACAAATGTAATACAGACTGCCAGTGCCACTTTGATAGGATTACTTTAGAAACAGCATGCCCCAATTTGGACTTAAAAAAGGATACGAATAACTGACCAGATTTCCTCAAACTTTTTGTATGGTGCAAACAGAATTTCAACTAACAATGAACAGCCAGCAAATGTAAAGTAAATTCTTCTTTGAGAAATTTGGAAAGACTATGGTAAGGTAAATGTCTGATTCAGGGCTGCTTCCAAAGCCACTTTGGGGAGGAAATTGGGGTTACTTTGAAAAGAAACCCTATCCTTATGGACAAATAATGAGGTTTAACAGACAGAGCTTGCAGCTCAGAAATCTTCCTAGATGAAGTGATCACCATGGGAAAAAGCCTTCCACAATAGGGATTTCAGTTCCACTGAAGATGCCAGGTCAAAGTGGGATCTAGTTGGGGCTTGAAGCAACAGAGTAATGTCCCAAGGAGGAACCGGGTCCCTCAACAGTGATCTAAGGAGGAAACTTCCACATAAAAAAGACTTAGACAATTTTAATGGAGGAACAGGCATCCGATTTTCTCCAACATGAAAGGTAGATGGCTGCCGCCAGGTGTACTTTGATAGCAGAAAAACTTGCACCCTCTTGAAACAATATTGCCAGAAAATCCAGAATGGAAGGTACAGGAGCCGAAAAAGTATTCAAACCTTTGGAGGATGCCCAAATTACAAATCTCTTCCACGTACATCTTTTTTGATATGCAGTACATGAGAAGAAAGCCTAGTATTTATATCCATCATTGAAACTGGAGAAATGGAGCAATTAATTTCAGGACTTTGATGTCCTGGTGAGACTGGCTGGATAGGTACGAGAGGAGATCCAGAAAGGGATCCAGCACCCAGGGAGGGTGATTCAGATGAGGCCAAAGGAAGTGGAACCAGATAGGACAAAGCCAAACGGGGAAGAGGAGGATCACACTTGCCCTGCACTGGATTGCTTTCTGAAGGATATTTATTAGAAGGGGAAAGGTAGGAAGACATAAAGGAGATCAGTGCCAAGTGTGGACCACAGCATTGCTTGGTGACTGCCCCTCCTGAGGTATCAAGGAAAGTAGCTGTTGCATTTAATGTTGAAAGGGGATGTGAAAATGCTGCACCACAGTGGTTGAACATCTTGGCCACTAGTGAGGCAGAAGGATTGACCTGCTCAATTTGTCAGCCAAAACACTGGGACTCCTCAGGGATGTGTTTTGCTACTAGAAAGCATTGGAAGACATCACACATTTCCACATCCTTATGGCTTCCCAAAATAATGGATATAAATGGGTTCCCCTTTTTTGTTAATGCACTAGACTACCACCATATTGTCTCTCTGGATAAAAATCAACCCTGGCGAAGAAGTCCTGAAAAGGCTGCAACATTGGGAGGACTGCCCTCATCTCCAAGATGATGCTGCAATGTCTAGACTCTGATGCTGTCCACATGCATTGGAAAGTCTTCCCTTTGAAATGCCCCCCCCCCCCCCAATCCCATCCCACCCCAGAAGTTTGGCATCAACAGTCACAGTGAAAGATGCAAGGCCAGCTTAGTATCACCAGCGGGAAATAAACCAGTAGGGGAGATTATGTCTGCATAATGACATTCAACAAATTGGAAACTGCATTGGATCAGTCCTGCCAGGGGCTTTGAGCATCAAAGAATTTGAGAGGTAGTGTCCAGGTGGCAACCTACAAATTCTGTTGTCTGGAGGGGGGTCAGCTGACTTTTCGTCAAATTATACCTAGTTAGTGACACAGTTGTAGCAAGCAGTCCTTGGCCCAAACAAGTAGATCCCTCATATCAGCTTCGATGAGACAGTCATCTAAGTATGGGAATACATGGAACCTCTGCAGCCTGAGATATGCTGCGACCCCTGATGTGCACTTAGGGAACATCCTGGGGGATGTAGTGAGACTAAAGGGCAGTGCCCTGAACTGGAAATGACTGGCTCCCAGCCGAAAGTGAAGGAGCAGCCTGGAATACCTTGCCATTTGATGTGACAGTAGGCATGCCATGGAGCACAGTTGTCCTTCCTCAAATGAGGCAGAATGGACTGAACAGATGCCATCTGAAATGTCATCTGTTTTACAAAATGGTTTAGATGACTGAGGTCTAGAACTGGCCTGAGATGCCCATTTTATTTCTTCAGAACCAAACCAAATCACAAATAAACTTAGGATTCTCACTGGGCTGGCAGGACCTCCTGGATTACTCTTGTCTAGCAGCTTTGAAATCTCTGTAGCTGCTGCCTTCTTCTATCTGGGTGAGACACCAGGAAGTTTTCTTTTGTTTGGTGGGTGGGAAACAAAGGGCATAACGTGGCCTGTGGTTATGATTTTCTGCACCAAAGAATCTAACCAGGCATCATGAAGGTGCAGAGATAAACAGTGCCCCCCCCCAACTGCCTCCCGAACATGACAGTCAGGCAACTGTTCAGGAACTCTAGAAGGGTTTCTCAGTAAAGGGATCCTGAAACCCCTGATTCTGTGGGCTGCCTCTGCAATGCAGGCAATGTCCATTAAATTTCTTTTGCACTCTGTCATTGGGGTCTGTCTCCTGAAGTGTTTTAAGGAAAAAAAAAACCTGGGACTTGAGAAACCAAAATTGTTTTCCACCTTTCTGGTTCCAGGAAAAAGTTTTTTGGGGTGGAGAAATGGATTCTCAAAGCAGACAGTGTTTTACCCATCTGTAATGGACCCAAAAATGCCCCCAGAAAGGGGCATTCAAAAATGATGTCTTGAAGCTCTCTTCAAAATCTCAGAGACACATCAAGGAGTGTCAGCGTATAGCAATGTCAGTGCCAACAGCTCAAGAAGTGCCATCACTTCATTCGATAGCAAGCACATGTACACATTAGATATGGACTGCAGGGTAGATAGCTGTGATTCAGTCTTCTGGACATCGGCAGGCATGTTCCCAAGAGGTGCAAAACAAAATAAATCAAGGTACGACTGTCCACAAGAAGAGTTAAACTCTTCTTGTGGATAGTCGTACCTTGATTTATTTTGTTTTGCATTGCCTTGGAGTATTGAGGTTCGTTCAGCTGCTTCCTATCCATTTGCCTTGTATGTTCCTAAGAGGTACTTGGACAGCTTCTTAGTCAAGTCTTTCTAGAATCATGTCAACTGAAAGGTTAACTTGGCACATGTTGGGTAAACAATGCTAAGGTGTAAGCCTACTTTCTAACCCTGTGCAAAAGTCTGGATTCCCTGTTAGTGGGATGGACAGTAGAGCTCTCTTTTGATGGTTCTTTTTTTTTGTGGCTGCCACAACAATGATGCCATCTATGGCAGGACCCTTGCTTCAATGAGGTATACCTTTAGGAGTAACCATGGTTTTTGTCAGGTTTACAAAGCATTGGGATTTACCACGTTAGGCTCCTTCCATATCTGCTGAGAGAGCAAATCAATGAGCTCATCAGCAGGAGAGACCACCCAGAAGTAGGTGGGATAGCCTCAAAAGCCTTGAGAAATACAGACTCCTCTTGGGAGAGAATTGTCTGTAGTCCCACCCCCTCACTGTCTCATCAGTTCAAGTTATGTCCCCAAAGGAGACATCTTCTAATGGGGATCTTGGGGAGTCTTCCCCTTCCTCAAAGTCTGTATCTCTGGTGAGGGATTCCTGAGGGGTACCCAAATGCCTCCTATTACAAGCCCACTTTCTATGTCCTCCATGGTGAGGGTCTCTGGGGATGGCTTGGAAAAGGCGAGTATCCTCAAGACTTAAGGGAACTGACTATAACCTGGTGAGTGTCCATGAAGCTTAAGGGAACTGACAATCCCCATGAGACAGGATGATTAGAGGAATCCAGAGAAGATCAGGATGGAACTAAGTGAGAATGAGAAGCCCCCTCTCTAGATCTACAGAGTACCCTTTCAAAAGTCTTGAACACTGAAATTGAAACCAGACCCAAGGAAGGGTCTCTGGGATCCAAAGAACCCAAAAAGGAATCTCTTGGGATCTGGTCTAGCTTGACTCTGAGGCAAACATCGAAGCCAAGCCATTTCAGATTAATGTACTCAAGGGGAAGGAATGGCTCCAACAAACATGAAGTCAAGCCGTACCCCTGAGCACTGACTCCAACCCACATGTCAGAGACTCCTTGAGATCTTAGGCCAGGGTCAAGTGGGTAAGGGAAATAGAATTAAAGCCAAGCAGGTTATTAGCCCTTTCAAGGGCATCCCACAGGAAACATTCAGCTCCTCGGTCACTGGATCCGAAGGCAAGACTGGAAAAGGTACCAGGGTGTATCTAGCATCCAGCACCACCCCCCACCCGAGTGGGAGGTGCAGGGAGTACCCCCAGCTGGATTTTTTATCCTCAGAAACTTTTGCATCATTCTATCAACTAGCTGTAGACATGCATGATTCTGACCTTCTTATGACCTCGTCAGCACAGCATAAGTGGACCATCTGGCTATACCTTAGAAACACAGGGTCATTTGCATACATCTGGTTTGGATGTTAGTTGGGATATTTTGTAGACACCTTAATTGTTATGGACATCAGCTGGGTTTAAAGACCCTGTGTTTCTACAGTATAGCCAAACAGCAATCAAAACATGGAAATTATAAAAATGTCACTACCAAGGACATTATAAAATCACTACATTAACTGGAAACATAACAATGTTTGATGATCAAGTGCTTGACACAAACAGGGCTGAGTCCAGCTGGGCGATTCCTGTATGCAGGTAGTTGGAATGCCAAAAAATGAAACTGCCAATTGTCTAAACTTGGCCCTTTTCTTGCCCCATGTTAGTGTTTGATCCTGGTTGCGGAGCAATAGGGAATTTCAACATTTTTTTTTTCGGGTGTGACAGTGTTCAGCATGCTAACTTTTGAGTAAAGGCTGATATTGCTCAACTCGTCCTTTTATGTGTCCAGCATGTGATAGTACACCCACAACAATAAATCTCACTTTGTATTTACAATCAAAAAAGGTTGATCTTACAGTAAGTGACAAATTCATTAAAATTATAACACATTCATTTTTGAGAAACTAAAGATCCAAACTTTAATTTGAGGAATGGTTCACGTTTCTTGGTTTGATCTCAGGTCTAAGAAAACAATGTAAAAACTAAGTTAGCAGTAATGGAAAGTAGAATCTGATGAAATTATGCAGGAATTTTCTCATAGAAAGTCTCCATTTTCCCTCAAATCAGTTAGCATCTGAAGAAACACAAGCAATGCAATTTTTCCCTACATGCACTTCTCAAAATTCTCAAATGTGGTGGATCATCCTCATCATCCAGACAAACGTGTAGGTCAGATTAAAAGCAAGAAAGCTCCCAGAATCATGCGACCACAGTTTTGAACATGTCTCATAATTAATAAAAAAAAAAAAAGGAGCATAACCTTCCTAAACAGCAAGATTGATAGAAAAATATCTTCCAAAAACAAGTATTAAATCTTCTTTGCATACCAAAGTAATGCCAGTAAATGCAGCATACTATATTCTTCCAAGATAAGAAATAGCAGAATTAAAGTTGCAAAAGTCCTCCTAGCAAATAATTAATACCCCATGTCAGAAGAACTATCTTAGAAATCAATTTCAGCTAGGTGAGCTGATGAGGATAACTGAGAAGAGAAAACTTATTGTGAGCAGGACATCAACAGCTGTAACGCCAATGCTGAAAGGGTGCAAGTGCACTCATATTAAAAACTGTGATATTCAACATATCTTCAGTGTAAACAACAAAAACAAACCCAACTGCAGCAACCAAATGAAACTGTAAAACTGTAAAATTCCCCAATGCAGGCAGAAGACAGCTCAATATGCAGCTAAATCCAAAAACTTGATGAACCAGCAAGTAATCGTACCAAAAAAACTTTATTGCAGAGAAAGAAAGTTAGCGCTTTCACAGTAATACCATACTGCTTCTTCAGACAAACATGAATGGGGACAGAATAACTTGTATACAAATGACATAATCTCAAACAGCTTAACAGCCAATAAAACAAACATTCATGCAGCCACATTCTCAGCTTAAAGGCATATGAAGTAGATAATATTTACTGGCATAAAATCTGATAAAAAATAAAGATAAAAACATTAACACAAATAAATAAAACATGAAAAATATTCATAAATATATAAACAAACAACAATAAATGCCCTACAGCTGTTTATTCCTTAATACAGGCTTAATGGGGACATGATCATTTAACCCCATAGCTAGGTGTGCCCCCAGCCTCAAGATCCACTCCAACTCGACCACCTCAGTACAAGTCACTATATCACCACCTCGCAGACCTGGGCTGATCACACATAATACCTGGAAGACAAAGTTATGTTCAGGGCCAGTAGACAAAACAGGTTTCGCTAAGGCACTAAAATCATATTGCTTCTTCATGCAATACACATGGTCCCTAATTCTTTCTTTTAAACTCCTGTTGGTCTTGCCAACATAGAATTTATAACAGCGCTGACAATGTGCTAAATAAACCACATTTCTGGTGGAGCAATCAGCAGATGCCCTCAACTTCCACAAGTAGCCCGGGACAGGTTGCCTAAAGAACCTAGACTCATCTATAAACTGACAGAAATTGCATTTATGACATTTAGATGTACCCATCAAAACTTGGGATCCAGACATGACATGTCTAGGAAAACATAACTGTTGACTTAAATTATTGTGGTTCTTATATACAAATCTAGGGCCATCTGCTAATATATCGGAACACGTACTGTCAGTCTGTAAAATATGCCAGTTCCTGGTCACTAGATCTTTCACCATATTTACACCATGGGAAAATTTCAAAACAATGGAAGGACAACAATACCTATGAGGTGATCGAATTGATTGCCTATACAGAGCAGAAAAATATGGACATGCTCTACTATCATGCTCATTGGTTATTCTGGCACAAGCTTGATCAATTTCTACTTGGGTGTAACCCCTGATGGCAAACTCTTTCTTCAAATCTGACAAACTTTCTTCAAAGTCAGAAGTAGTACATGACAACCTTGAGACCCTGAAGGCTTGACCTCTTACAATGTTCCCAAATATATGTTGTGGATGCATACTCCGCCTATGGAGATATGACGGTCTATAACAGTCCTTCCTATGCAGCCTGGTCAGCATTTTGCCATTCTCCAGCCGGATGTTCACATCCAAGAAATCAACAGTGACTTGGGAACAAGTGAGGGTAAATTTCAAAAAATTACTACTATTATTTAAAGAATGAAAAAATAAATCAAGCTCTTGCTTGCTGCCTTTCCAACCAATAAACATGTCATCAACAACATGTCTATATATGGCAATATGACCTCTATGTTGTCCCAATACATGATGGAATTCCCATTCCGACATCACCAAACTGGCATAAGAATTAGTGCAGCTGGTCCCCATAGCCACGCCAGATTGTTGCCAGTAACATTTATTCTGAAGCATAAAAATATTGTGTTCAAGGACCAGCTCTAGAAGCATGCACAGGAAGTCAATATGCTTCATGTCAAATTTATTACTCCTAGCCAAAACTGCCCTGACCATACTAATGCCTTCCTGGTTGGGAATGCACGTAAACAGGGATACAACATCTATCATCACTAAAAACTGAATATCTGAAACATCCCCCTCACTGGTCACATTATATAAATCTCTCAAGAAGTTTTCACTATCTTTCAATACAACTTCACTCAAGTCAAGAGCTATTTGAAGTGGTTTGTCCAAATAAATGGACATAACCTGAGTCAACCAACCACTCCCAGCTACAATCGGTCTAAACTGTGGGAGTGTAGGGTGTTTGTGGATCTTGGGTAAGCCATGAATCTGAGGAATAACAGGAAATTCATTAATAAAGTAATCAAATAGTTCCTTGGTAAGTAGACCAAGATCAAAGCATTCAAGTAAACAATGATCTATTCTGTTCTTCATTACACTCACAATATCAGCTTCCACTATTAGTATCAGACAATATCTGATTCATATCACAATAATATCCAGAATTTAAAATCACTACACAGCCGCCTTTGTCTGCTGGGCGGATAGCTATATTTTCATTCTTAATCAAATCATTCAAGGCTTGTTGTTCAAATCTAGTCAGATTATTACAACTTGTCATCTGTATTCTATTAATGACTTGATATATTTCTTTCTCACAAATTGTGAGGAAGACATTAAGTGCGGAGTAAAAACACTGGGTTTCCCAAAAACCTTAAATTCAGGATCCTGCCTCTCAGAAATATTAGGTCCATCATCAAAAAACATACGTAAAGACAAATTACGTGCAAACAACCGTAAATTAATCATACAGTCAACAAAATCCACTTTAGCTGCGGGTATAAATGATAACCCTTTTGACAATACTAACAATTCATGCCATGTTAAAACATGTCTGGAAATATTCCAAACTAAGTTGTGGCTCCCATCCCCCACATCTTTTTCAGGGAAAGGTTCTGTTGGACAGAAGGGGTTTCTTTGCATTTCTGTCCTTTCTGTGTTTTGTTGTCGAAAGAGTACTTCCTCCCCGTACGAATAGGGAGGGGCAGAATCGGAAAGTCCAGCTGAGACTGTGGGGGCAGTATCTTCCTTCTGACCACAGGACCCAAGTCATTGTGGGTAGCTGATTCAGTACTTTTGGTAACACCAGAACAGTCCATCATTGGTGTGGAATACACCGAACTCTGAGGCTACGGTGAAGTCACTTCAGTGCATAAATTACCACCCATGTTCATGGTATCCGGGGGCTCAACAATAGCCCCCTGCACAGGGGCTGAAACTGAAGTGGATGATGCCAAAATCCGCTTCTTTGCTCCCTCAGTAGGAACAGAAGAATCTCTACTGTCAGTACGATTATCAGTATGCTGTGTTCTAGGCCATGCAAAGATGTGCTGGTTATGAAAATCATTGATGTCCCAAACCAGCTTTTTCTTCTTCACATTTAGGAGACATTGTTCATATGCATTCACTTTTTCTATGATGTCATTAAGAAAAATATCTGAAGCATCCAGTCCCAAACACTGTGTCAGCTCACACAGCTCTTCTCTAATCTGTTTGGCTAATTCAGCCTCAACAGGTGAGAAGTCATAGGTCAGCATGTTTAAGACATGCAGGCCTCTGGGTATAACATGATGTTCCAAACAAGCCTCAAGGTGGAATCGTTGGCATTGTAACCTTTTAAACTTGTATAAATTATTCTCAAGATTTTTTCTCATCTCACGAGTCTTATTGTCCATGGTACACACAGCATACTGATCAGTGTCCAGTCGCAAATTCCACATGCACAGAGGATTTTGTAGAATATTCAAAAAATTATGTAGTCTGTTCATTACAGGCAGATTTCCCAAATCTGAAGCATCTTCTGCCATAGCTGCAAACAGTATGAACAACAAAAACAAACCCAACTGCAGCAACTAAATGAAACTGTAAAACTGTAAAATTCCCCAAAGAAGGCAGAAGACAGCTCGATATGCAGCTAAATCCAAAAAACTTGATGAACCAGCAAGTAATCGTACCAAAAACCTTTATTGCAGAGAAAGAAAGTTAGCACTTTCACGGTAATACCATACCGCTTCTTCAGACAAACATGAATGGAGACAGAATAACTTGTATACAAATGACAATCTCAGACAGCTTAACAGCCAATAAAACAAACATTCATGCAGCCACATTCTCAGCTTAAAGGCATATGAAGTAGATAATATTTACTGGCATAAAATCTGATAAAAAATAAAAAATAAAGATAAAAACATTAACACAAATAAAACATGAAAAATATTCATAAATATATAAACAAACAACAATAAATGCCCTACAGCCGTTTATTCTTTAATACAGGCTTAATGGGGACATGATCATTCAACCCCATAGCTAGGTTACACCCAAGTAGAAGTTGTTCAAGCTTGTGCCAGAATAACCAATGAGCGTGACAGTAGAGCATGTCCATATTTTTTTGCTCTGTATTGTATTGTTGACCTCCCATTGTTTTGAAATTTTCCCATGGTGTAAATATGGTGAAAGATATAGTTACCAGGAACTGGCATATTTTACAGACTGACAGTAGGTGTTCCGATATATTAGCAGATGGCCCTAGATTTGTATACAAGAACCACAGTAATTTAAGGCAACAGTTATGTTTTCCTAGACATGTCATACCTGGATCCCAAGTTTTGATGGGTACATCTAAATGTCATAAATGCAATTTTTGGCATAGAGTCTAGGTTCTTTAGGCACCCTGTCACAGGCTACTTGTGGAAGTTGAGGGCATCTGCTGATTGCTCCACCAGGAATGTGGTTTATTTAGCACATTGTCGGTGCTGTTATAAATTCTATGTTGGCAAGACCAACAGGAGTTTAAAAGAAAGAATTAGGGACCATGTGTATTGCACGAAGAAGCTATACGATTTTAGTGCCTTAGCAAAACATTTTGTCTACTGGCCCTGAACATAACTTTGTCTTCCAGGTAATTATGTGTGATCAGCCCAGGTCTGCGAGGTGGTGATATAGTGACTCGTACTGAGGTGGTCGAGTTGGAGTGGATCTGGAGGCTGGGGACACACCTAGCTATGGGGTTGAATGATCATGTCCCCATTAAGCCTGTATTACAGAATAAATGGCTGTAGGGCGTTTATTGTTGTTTGTTTATATATTTATGAATATTTTTCATGTTTTATTTATTTGTGTTCAAAACAATCCAACAATACTTAAAACTTAAGAAAAAAACAAAAAACGGAAACAAGCAGTGTGTTGCCTATATAAATAGAGAGCTGTGATAATTGTTTAATGTCTGATGAAGGCTGAGCATCTGCTTGGCTGAAAGCGCTTACACTCAATAAACTGTCCATGCCGTTTTTTTACCAGCCTATTTCTGCTTGTTTCCGTTTTTTGTTTTTTTCTTTTGTTTTATTTATTTGTGTTAATGTTTTTATCTTTATTTTTTTATCAGATTTTATGCCAGTAAATATTATCTACTTCATATGCCTTTAAGCCAAGAATGTGGCTGCATGAATGCTTGTTTTATTGGCTGTTAAGCTGTTTGAGATGATGTCATTTGTATTATTCTGTCCCCATTCATGTTTGTCTGAAGAAGCGGTATGGTATTACTGTGAAAGCGCTAACTTTCTTTCTCTGCAATAAAGTTTTTTTGGTACGATTACTTGCTGGTTCATCAAATTTTTGGATTTAGCTGCATATCGAGCTGTCTTCTGCCTGCTTTGGGGAATTTTACAGTTTTACATATCTTCAGTGTAGGCATTTCCATTAGTTAATAAACAAGCAGTTATGCAGCATTCTGAAATGTACTATAAAAGAAAATAGTTTTTTGATGGACTATATGCATACAATACACTGTTTATAATACTGAAATAGACCACTTTGCTTTGCCAAGGATGGTCTGCACCTGTCTCCCCCGGGCATTCAGATACTGGCTAAAACTTTATCCATCCCCTTAGAGCCCTTCTTAGGCAATGTCAAAATGACAAAACTACCAACACAGCCAAAAAAGAAAAAAAAAAACATTAAAGCAACCTTAAGGTGTTACTACTTAATAGGAGCCTCAGCACAAAACTCCACACCTTACAAGCTCTCCTCACTCTGGAGAATGTAGACGCACGTGCTGTTACCAATACTTGGTTTATTTAGACCATAAGCATGGGCTAAACATGGAGGTGTCTTTAATGGTAGCAGCAAATACTAGGTTAGTTTAACAGAATGATGTACCCTGGAGTTCATCCACTTCCAAGTCTCCACAGACAAGGTTCCTTACCATGTCCTGGCCAGCTGCAGGTCACCCTCTATGACCCACTAAGCTCATAACACTTACTTGGACCTACTAGAAGTGCTTATCATGCAACCAAATACCCTCTTCATGGGAAACTTTAACTACCCCTCTACAAGCTGGGAAACGTACACTGTCTCCAACTCTCAGGTACATTTCCTGAACTTTATCAACACAAACACCCTGTACCAGAAAGTGCACCCTCCAGCCAGAGGATCACATACTGCACCTAGTACTCACCAACATAGGAAAGATGCCCCCCCCCCCCCCCCCCACACACACACACACACACACACATCATGTCCTCATTGGTGAAGTCAGACCACAAAGGTTTCTCCCTTGAAATAAAAATCAACCTGGAAAACTGAACTAAATCTGTAACAGTTAGGAATTATTCTAAAGCAAGCTACATCATATTACTCAACAGTTTGTCAAAATTCCTACCTCCCCCAAACAATGAAAACACAGCTAACTATGCAGAATTTACAGAAACCCTGTACAAACATGCAAATGGTTGCAGTGAGGCTGCCATACCCACCAGAAGTAAGCCCTGATCTAACAGCAAAAAAATCACAATGGTGGAATTCTTACTTTAACAGGCTGTATAACAAAATAAAAAGTCATGGCCAAAATCAGAAAAAGCAACTCTCATACAGACAAGAGCTCTCTGACACTACTAAACAAGAAACTAAGAGGTCAAATAAAGTCTAAGAAGGACAATTACGAGGTCAGGATACCTCCCAGGCTAAAGACAATCACAAGGCCTTCTTCAGCTATGTCAGGAACCTTAAAGGTAAATACTCAGCAGTGTGCAGAACTGGTGATAAGTGGCACAACCTTCACTGACCACAGTGACTTAGCAAATCTATTGGCTGATAAAGTTAGCTCTAATTTCACCCCCCACTACCCCCTGTGAACCCCCTTCTAGCATATCCCCACCCTAAACTATCAACAGAGAGCAGGCCCTGGAGGAGATAGCTAAGGCCAAAAGCACTGTTTCAGTAGACCTCAAGAATATTCCTGGTTGCTTCCTAAACAGCTTAAAACATGACCTAGCAGGTCCACTTGAAGCACTCTTCAACTACAGCCTCAAAACAGGTTATGTGCCAGGTGAATTGAGGGCTACAACTGTTATCCCTCTTCATAAGGGTGGACCATCAACTGACCCCAGGAACTACATACCCATCAGTCTCACTAGTCTAATATGCAAGGCCATGGAACAAATTATCATGGAAATGATCAACAAGACATTGGCAACCTACAGACACTGGACCTATCCCAGTTTGGCTTTGTTAAGAGAAGGTCTTGCCTATTTAAGCCACTTCTTTGACAGGGTGACCACTGTTATTGATGAGAGAAAAACAGTACTGACTACCTTAACCCGGCCAAGGCATTTGATACAATACCCCACTCAAGTAATGTTGACAAACTCTCAGAACTAGGTATAAATCTCTACGTAACTCACTGGACTGCAAGCTGGCTCACAGATAGGACCCAAGGAGAGACCACCTCCACTGACAGACCAGTCACCAGCAGAGTACCTGAGGGCTCAGTAATGGGCCCGCTCTTGTCTGGCATCTACTTCTTGGAAGTCAAGGCTAATGTCAAAGGCCTCTGGCTCACCAAGTTCACAGATGACTGTAAACTGGGAGCTATGATAGATTTCCCCATGACACCAACATCCTAAAATAAGGTCTAGCACAAACAAATGACTGTTGTGAAAACCACAGATTTAAGCACAATGCAAAAAAATGCATTATAGTGCCATTTGGAAAATCGTCCACTCAAGCCAATTACTTAATTGATTAAACACCCCTAAGAGTTGACTCAACAGTTAGGAATCTGGTGGGAATATATGTAGATAGTAATCTGGTGTTTGACCAACACATAGCCAAAACAGTAAGGAAGTCATTCTATATCACCCAACTCATAAGCAAGGGAATGGCAACCAGGTCCAAGGAAGTAATGGTACCGCTCTGCTCAGCTCTTATCAGACCCACTGAGTGCAGTTTTGGCATGTACATAACCAGGCACTTGCAAGAGCTGGAATGCCCTGAAAGGTTGCTCACCAGGAGAAACCAGAGTGGGAATAACCTCTCCTACACAGAGCACCTTAAGCTCCTATCTCCATACTGATCTGTCTGATCTAGAAGATAAGGAATTACCTCCCCCTCTCCCGGAAAGGAGGGATTTCCTCCTATTGCCATATGTAATGATTTTTGTCTGAAACAATCTGTTGCCAAAGAATAAAATTGGAAATACAGACTTTCTGGAAGAAAAAAGGGGTAAGAGTATGAGTGGGTTACAACATCTCTTGAATAATAATTCAGACTTGTTGGACTACCCTTTGTCTTGGAAGGTTTGATGCTTGTTTTTGGAACCTCCTTGCTATTTCTTCATAAACATCCATTCACCTGAACTCTGCTGAGACTGTCCATTCTGTTTTTGACAAAATCGGATAAGGAGAAAGAAAATCCCTTGGGCAATTAGGAGGAGGAGGGCTGAAAAAATTTACAGACTCCCTGGATCAACCTGCTCCTTTCATCGCACTTTTTGATAATCTCTGCAGCGGAAGGAAGGGCCAAACACTAAATCTCTATCCAAGTGAGAATTTAAAATCTCATTTTTATCATCTAGATGGTTCTGAGAATGCAGCCATGCAAATCTCCTTAAAATACAACCAGTGGTCATAGTCCTGGAAAAAGTATCAATAGAATCATGCACACACTGCAGATAAATTAAATAAATAAATAAATAAATAGTGGTCTGCACAACCGAAGAAACTAACTTATTTAAAGCAGAATTTCTTCTCACAAAAAGAAACGACAGATAAAACATTCCTCATACTTTCACAATTTGTCAGAACAAACTAACATACGAGGCTAACAATTCAAATTTCTCAAAATCAGTGTTGCAGAAGTATACACTTTTCCCACATACCTATTAATAATTTTCTCCATACTTATCAGAAAGAAAAGAAATGGAATTAACCAAGTGCTTAGTAGCAGTGAGATCAACTAAGGCTACAGTTGTTGGATCAGGCTTGGGAACAGTGAATAACATTTTAAAAGACTGAGGAAGTTTACATATCCTATCTGCCTTTTTTAGGGGTAGCTGGCTGACTGCCAAGAAAGCTGTAGGCAGTAACACACACATCCTATGAAGTAGCAGAACAGAAGGAATGGGTGTAGGATCTGGAAAATCCTTCTGTAACCACTCACATGTATATGTGATTCAGATCTCTTACTAAATTTCAGGAAAACAAAAACACGTGCTTGTTTTCATATTCCCTGTCCAATCCATACATTGCAGGCAAACTCCATATTCTCTCTAATAATGTTCCTGATACTGAAGCAATAAATTATACTAAACTGTTAAGTATTACTGTCTGAAATCAGATCTATATACTGAAATACCTGTGCAAAATAAACAGATAAATAAGAAAAACTATGACTTCTGCAAACAACCAGTTTCTAAATGACTGAACATGCATAGCTACAACACAGGTTCATAGGGGCATAAGAGCTTTTACAACCCTAGCCAACAACATAGGTTCATAGGGGCATAAGAGCCTCTACAACCCTAGCCAATAATACCCAGGATATACCAATATTACCCAGATATGGGATGGGGTAGTATTAGGGTAGTGGGTCTTTGGGTGTTGGGAGTCCCAAGTCATTTTACAGACTGCCTCTGTCCATAAGGGATATGGGCAGTAACCCAGGAGTGAATTTACAGTTCCCCATCCATTTATCCAAATTATTTTTGAAGAGAGTGAGGGATGGGCTTTGTTTTACGAAAATGGGAAGTTTATTCCATAAATGAGATAGCCTTTGGGATATGAATCTGTCTCTCCAGCAAGTTCTGTTAGAATCACAAATAAGGTTCAGGTCTATGGAACGTATAACCCCTATATATATTTTTTGTGAATATGTAACATTTTCATCAGGGCTAAATGAGAGAATGCCTTGTATGTCAGGCATAAGTCACCTCTCGATAAATGATACAAGATGAGACGGAGTAAGGGGATAAGGTCTTTAGTCAGTCTGCATAAGACATGTGCCCTACTCTTTGCATTTTTTTAGTGAGAAACCTCTGGGGTCACATCAATTGGTAAGGGCCTGGTTAGGTACATGCAGAAGGGAGCACTGTACTCAAGTATGGGCCTTATGAGAGCTGATGGCACTATGGCTTCCTTTGACCTTGAAGTCATGCTTTTATTTATAAGTTGAGCCACACATAAGGATTTCTTTACTGTAGCTACCTGGTAGTCAAAGTTTAGATTACTATCTATCTATGTTCCTAGGTCCCTCACCACTGGGTCTACTTTTAGGGGTGTGCTATCAATATTACAATTTGCAAGGGTATCTGATTTACCAAAGACTATGATTTCACATTTTTTAGCATTTAGTCTCATACCATGGTCTTGGCACCAGTCAATTGTCATTTTTTTAATTCTGTTTGTAGGACGTCAACATCATTTGAGGATTTGACGATTGCTCCCAGCTTACAGTCATCGTTGAACTTGGTGAGCCAGTGTCCCCCAACACTGGCCTATAGCAAACAGGACAGGTCCAAACAGAGAGCTCTGTGGTACACCTCTTGTAACAGGTTTCTTATAGGAAGTGGATTTGTCTATCCAGATAACATGCATCCTGTCAGTGAGCCAGTTTGCTATCCATCTGACAATGTAGGGAGTTATGCCTAACTCAGTAAGTTTAACTATGATCCCTGAGTAGCAGATTGTGTTAAGAGCTTTAGCCAGGTCTAAATAAGTGGTGTGTACCATTTTACCCTCATCCATGGCCCTGGTGACTTTCTCAAAAAAGTCTGCCAGACTGAGCAGGCAAAACGATGCTTTGACAAAGCCAACTTGGGTCTGGTCCAGTGTTTGGAGATTTCCTATGTCATTATTGATCACGTCCATGATAATTCTCTTCATGGCCTTGCAGATAAGACTGGTCAAGCTTATGGGTCAGTAGTTCCCTGGGTCAGTTGATGAGACCACCTTGTGCAGTCCTTCATTCCACTGGGACAAAGCCCATCTGAAGGCTGTGGTTAAAGAGGGTTTTTAGTGGCCCTGACAGATTCTATTTTAAGCTATTTAAGAAGCCTCCAGTTATGCTGTCAGGACCCATGGAGGCTGTGTTTTTGGCTTTAGTGAGCACGGTAAGGACCTGTTCCCTGGGAAAAACTGGCAAGGGTATAGTTGCAGGTATTTCTTTGGGTGTGTTATGAGGTGATCGAGAGGAGACGTTTGAACTGAACTTGTCGGACAGCAGGTTTACTATAGTTTCTGGCTGGGTGTAAGTGTTGCTGTTCATGATTAACTCAGCATATTGCTGAGCGTTTCCCCTGAGGTTACAAACACAATTTAAAAAATGCCTTATGGTTATCTTTCACCCGGAAGGCCATCTTTGTCTTGTTTAAACTATTGAGTGTCTTTTTGCACATTTATAGCTGTTCCTTCTTGGCTTTGGAGAGGATTTTTTCCTTTTGTTGAACTGCCTGTTTATTTTAGGAGTCTACCAGGGTGGTTTTACTTTTGCCAGTAATCATAACGTTGGAACCTGAATGGCACTGCCTTCTCTATGTAGCTATGAATGTGGTTGTACAGTGCTTTTGTGTACAGCTCAGAGTAGGCCTCAGTGTCATCTGGGTTCCAATGGGCTTGGAAGTTTAATAAGCTGTCACTTAGTGTGAGGTAATTGGCCTTAGCAAAGTTCTTAACAGGTTTGGAATTTGATGGGGGTTTTAGGTTAGTTTTAATACTAAAGGAGATAATTTTGTGGTCAGATCTTACCAGGGAGGAGTTAGTTCACATTCCGCATGCACCTAACCAGGCACTTACTAATTGGTTTGAACCCAGAAGTCTCTCACTAAAAAAAAAAAAAAAAATACAAAGAGTAAGACACATGTATTACACAGACTGACTAAAGGCTTATCCCCCCATGTTCATGAGTATCAGGTCTAGGATATTTGTACCTTTAGATGGGGAGCTAACTAGTTGCTCCATGGTATTTGCATTGACAAAGTCCAAAAGCCTCTGAGTAAGTGAATCATGGGTCATATAAGTCTCTCAGTTTATGGAGGAGTACTTGAAGTCACCCATAAGTATAGTGTTAGGCTGAATGTTGAAAGATTCCAGTATGTCTAGGTAAAGGCTGTGGTTTTCCAGACTCATGTTAGGAGATCTGTAGCTAGCAAAGATATGATAGGGGGTTGCAACTATGGTTAGTTGAGCATGGAGCAGCTCAAGCGAGCCATGTTATTGGACCAGTCTAGCAGTGTACTTGTCCTTTATGAACACAAAGACACCTATTCCCTTTGTTTTATCCTAAGCTCAGGGCAATCGAATATATGAAAAGCATTGTAGGCAGGGTGCTCTCCATAGTTCTGAGCCATGTTTCCATGACTGCACATATGCCTGCATTCTCTAGGATGAAGACTGCTTCCAGGAAGTACATTTTTTTTATTTAAACTCCTAGCATTGAGCAGCAGTACCTTTATATGGTTATGAGTAATTTTTGTTATGTTGGAGGGTTTAACAACTTGACAAGGCCTAAAAATGGCACTATGGGGAGAGAAAAAGGTTTTGCCAGTATCCGTAAGCCAAGTGGTTATAAGTGCAAACCATCTCTGGCAAAGCATCGTGGTTTGTTGATCATGTCTCCCCAGGCTGACAGATATTGGATCCCCTGTTGTGACACCAGAAACTAAACCATTTGTTGAAGTCAATCATTTTTTGCTGGTACTGTGGCATCATCATTGGTGAAGGTAGTATGCTACTCAAGGACAGATTCATATCCGCCTGGGAAATATATTCAGAGAGCTCCATCATGTCTCTTCATTACTTTCTTGGGTGGCGTAAGCCATGGAACCTTGTTGGCTAGGCTTGCATAGGCCCTTGGGCCGATAGCCTAGTACCTACCTATGAACCTATATAGTCCAGTAAGGTATGTCTTAGGTCAGTTACACCCACATGACTATGACCGTGTCATACTAGTACTTGTGGATTAATGACCTAAGTGCATGCATGATCTGATGGATTCTGGCTCCAGACAGATGACGCACTGGGATCTTCTTCTTGTTTGGCATGGTAAAAGGGACATCAGTATGTCTTACAGTGGAATCTCCAATAACTAGAATGTTTGGCTGTGCGGTGTGTTGCCTTATGTGCATGGAAGTGAGGCTACTATGATTTTCAGAGTTGTGTTGTGTGAGGCGTTGTCTTTTTTGAGTGTGCGTGAGGCCACTGAAAAATGTTTTTAGGAGGTCTTGGTGGTCTGAGTAGATTACATTTGTGCACTTTGTGTTGGTAGTGAGTGTTTTGAAAGTAACACTGACAGCCTAGTTTGCATTTTTCATGTGTGTATGTGACAGCTTTACCTCCAGTGACATTGTGCATCTACAACTCTCACACAATGTCTGTTCTAAAATTAAATGGTTGTCAGTGAATGTGAGGCACTGCCACAGGATACTCATATCAACCAGGCCAGAAACAGATGATAGAGAAGCACCTATCCATTATAGCAGATCCTTAACTCATTCACTCCGGAGCAGCTTAGAAAATGCCGCCTGCTTACTTCTACCATAGGAACAACAGTGCAGCCTGAGCTCATTTTCAGATGGTCTACTTGTAATACCATACAGAAAACAAATGTTCGTAACTCTTATAAGAGCTAGACTAAAAATGTAAATGTGAAAGTTGTTCAGCAGGCACTGACCTTTCCAACAGTGTAAATATTGATAGTGCATATCCAAGTCATTACTAAATATTTGCCAAGGAATTATAATTCCATGCATATTGTTTACCTTTTTGGTAAGGCCAATCACAATATCTTGGTGAATGTACCATGTAGACCCATACAATTTGTAATTGATTTATTTGTATGAAAGCCAGCTTTAAAATGATACCTTAACCATTACTGTGTGATGCTTTGTTATGGAGATATTCACAGAAATATGATTAATATTATATTTCTCATAACTGATAAATAAACAAAGCATAATATCTCATCACTTGTAACATACAGAGACTACATGTCAGTGTACAAGTTGTGTAGCTCAATGTCAGCTTCAAAATGATGCATCATTTGTGCCGTCACCATGCTCCCTTGCAAAGATATGGGCATAATAACGAGAAATACTGCAAATGTATAATTGTCATAATCCTACAAGAACAAACAAACTGTGATATCAGTACATGTGTACAGCATACAGACACAGTTCTTTTAACATGTTGGAACTATTAATACTATCTTCAAAATGAGGTATTACTTAGCACATTGACATGCTCCCTTGTAAAGTTATTTACCAAAATATGAAAAAAAATCATAATTTTCATAAACTGTGATACCTGTACATGTGAACAGCATACAGACACAGTTCTTTTATCATGCTGTATGTACTGGAACTGTCTTCAAAATGAGGTATCACTTAGAACAATTACATGCTTCCTAGCAAAGTTATTTACCAAAATAAGAGAAAAATCATAATTTCCATAACCTAAGTCATAAACTGTGATATCTGTACATGTGTACAGCATACAGACAGTTATTTTACCAAGTCGTATGTACAGGAACCGTCTTCAAAATGAGGTATCACTTGGCACAATTACATGCTCCCTACCAAAGTTATTTACCAAAATATGAAAACAATCATAATTTCCATAAGCTAATTCCCAATCAAATTGTGATATCCGTACATGTGTACAGCCCGCAGGCACAGTTCTTTTACCATGGTGTAAGGACTAACACCATCTTCAAATGGGGTATTACTTAGCATGTTGATGTGCTCCCTAGCAGTGGTACAATTACAATTATTTTACTGTGTTCTAAGTAGTGAAAAAGGTTGTCATGAAATGTAATTGACTTTCACTTACCATACTGCTTCTACTTGATCATGGTTGTTTTCCATCTTTTTTCACTAGGTACTTGTTGCTAGTATGTCATACATTGCTGCCATCATGCAGATCCCTCAAGAACCGTTCAATGCCACCTTCATTTAGGTGAATTCCGTCACTTCTGAACAGGTGATCATCTTCTACAGTGATGCTGTTGTGGCTAATTGTAGATCTGCCGACCCTGAGCATCAATCCATGCATGAAACCATTCTTCAACTGCCTGGCCTTGTGTGCTACTCATTGGCTGTTTGCATGTCTTCAGCTCTGGCAAGGGATTACATCAGACCACACAAAATGACAATGTGGCCACAATGACTGCATGGGTTCAAAAATCTCCTTGATTGCAAATCTCATAGTGGATGAGTGATGACATCATTCCCTCCAATGTGCAAAACAAGAATGTCAGGCTCAGGGTAGATGGAATACTTCTCTTCCAACAACCACAGGAGTCCACTCCAATGCACGCCTCTTCTTGCAATCCAGTGCACCTTCACGCCAGATGTGGGGAAGCTCAAGTTGTAGTATTTATTTATTTACGGAAGCATGTCTGGCAGCCCAGTGAACATAGGAATGGCCACACACACACTCTCACTTGTCATTCCCCTGCTCCTGAAGCCATTTCAGTGTCCCAAGGTAGAAGTACTTGCACAGGGAAGAAATGCCACTTGGTTACTGATGATGTTTGAGGGATTTATTGCATTACTATGACATGTAATAGTATATAATGTTCATTACCTTGTTTGCCTGTTGGAATCTTCACTGCTATCCATAACTGTGTTGCTGGAATTGCATGGCCAGAGCGTGACAGTTGCTTGTGGCTACTGCTTTCATGAAATATAATGAAAGCATTGACTATGAACACATCCCACAAAAACTAGAATATCATAAAAACCTGGCATTTTAACAGAGGTGAGTACACTTTTTATGTCCACTGTAGTGAGCATGTGATACAGGAAATTACTATAGGATACGATGCTCAATGGCAGTAGTTCACAAAAATATGAAGCATATAACCACAATGGGGACCTTACAGTGTATCACACAAATTGTAAAAAATGACAATCTGGTGGGGGGTGGCCTTGAAATGACTACACAGAGACAAAAAGAACCCCAAATCTGGCTTGTGCAGTCATCAGTGTGATAACGACATCTGCTTACGTGAATAACAGTGACAGCTGCTGAGAGTTTTACCTCAGAAGTGATAATGACTCAGTGCTATTTTGCAACTGCTGTCATTATTAATGTGCTAATGACCTGCATTTCACTACTGAAAAGTTATGCATGCTCAGAAACAGGTGATAAAGTACAGTTGTGTACACTTACCATAAATGTAGATGTTCAAGTGTATTCACTGTTGCAGTCATTACATTTGGGTAATCTGCTGGCAGGTTTGCCCTCAGTCGGCCTGATTAACAAAGTCTTGGGTCCTGCGTCGGTTGCTGTCCCTTCTTCCGTGAAGTCAGGTCATCAAGGGTATAAAACATGCAGCCGACACCATTACATTAGTTTTTCTTGCCCCAGATGTCAGGTACCCCCCAAATGGGGAGCAAATAAAATTAAACACACAAAAAATATACCTCCAACCAAAAGCAAATACACCAAAAGGGCTTTTAAGCACAGTGAAACAAAGTAGTGGTATAGCTAGAGAAAAATAGGGGGCTGGAGGGAGGGTAACCAGGACTGCAACAGTGAATACACTCGAACATCTACATTTATGGTAAGTGTACACAACTGTACTATGTTCTTCGTGTTTCTCTGTTGCAGTCATTACATTTGGGTAGATTCCCAAAGCTATGGTTGGGTGGAGGGAATTATACAGCATTAGGACCAGCCAAGGCCCTGCAGGACAGCAGTGGCAAAGCCAGCTCTGGATTTTCCAAAAGTAAAAGAGGTAGATACGCCACAACTATCGAAGCAAACCAGGTAAATGAGAGTAAAAATATCCTTTTATTTCATATAAGTAAGCGCTTTCACGTTACAAAGAACGCTTCATCAGACTTTAACATAGTGCAGAAAACTCATCACATTTAAATACTCAAAAAGCACCAATGGCACACTTCATCAATATCACATGTAAAATCACATTAAAACACCTCATTCACTTTTAAAGGTATAGAGGAAGAAGTACTTACATATATATATATACATAAGTATAGACTCACAATAAATATGTACATAAATTATGAACAACTTATAAAACTATTTTATATACAATAAGGATGCATATAGATGTAAATATGTATGAAAAATACTTATAATATTACTTACAAGAATATCTATAAAATAATTATAAAAATATTTTAAAATATACTTATAAAAATACTTATAAAAATACTTGTAAAATACTTAGCAAAAACTTGCTATAAAATTTAATGCACAAATGGTCTATCTATTAGAAATGGTTTCAAAGATAGCTTATCATTAAGGCCATGCCCCTTATCTGCAGCTAGCTTTATTATCCACCTAGCTTCTGTTCTCTCTGTCTTATTCCTGATATTACCTAACCTTTCTGTCTCTAGTAACTGTCCTATGACCATGAATCTAAATGCATGTGTGATGTCATTTTGCAGAACATGCTTAGCTAGGGCATTCCCTTCATTTTCTCTATGAATAGCATAGAGATGCTCCCTAATTCTCTCCCTCAATGTCCTGTTGGTCTTACCTACATAAAAACATTGACACTTTTTGCAGGTAGCTAAGTAAATCACATTTCTCGATTTGCAGTCTGCATACTCATTAAACTCATATTTGACCATGGTGTCAGGATGAACAAAGACATTAGAATTCATTACATAGTTACACTGATTGTAAGTACGACAGGCATAGGTACCCTTTCTCTGTGAGGTAAAACTATTGGCAGGTACTTTTTCATAACATAGCATCCGTTTCAGTGATTTAGTATTTTTATAACTAAAGGCCGGTCTCTCACCTACTAAATCTTTAATACTATCGTCCAATTGCAGGATGTTCCAATGCCTCTTAATAATATCAACTATGGAGGTATTATTGTTAGTAAAGGGAATAACTACTCTTCTCCTGTTTCCTCTCTTCACTACAGGCTGCTTGTGAATATTACCATCATGCTTAATATACGGCAACCCTAACTGCTCACGTCCTATATCTTCCTTCAAAAGAAAATCTTGATTTCGATAACCTCTATCTACAAAATCACGTTCTACAGCTACAACTGCTTCCGAAAAAGCTTGGTCATCACTGGTTATATGCGAATAGCGTTTTAACTGATTCTTGACAATATTCTTATGCACATGTGGTGGGTGCATACTATTTCTATGCAAGATGGCATTCCTCCTACACGGCTTCCTGAAAACTTTAGTCTCAAAAACACCATTGTACTTTTCCAATGTAACATCTAGAAAATCTATTTTCACCTGTGAGACTGTGCTTGTTAAAGTAAGGAAAGTAGTAGTTCCATTTATATAAGAAACAAAGTCATCTAAACTTTCCAGATCACCTCCCCATAGCAGAAAAACGTCATCAACAAAACGTTTATAGCATTTAATGTACTTCGAGAAATTCAGTTGTTCCCACACATAGACACTTTCCCAATATGCTAGCACTAGATTGGCATAAGAGTTGGCACATGAAGTGCCCATAGCCACACCTTTAATCTGAAGGTAGTAGTCACTTCCAAAGGTGAAGACATTATAATTAAGGACTAACTCTAGTAACATCGTAATCCTTATAACTTGATTGTTATTCAGCCCTTTATTAATTAAATACAGTCTTAAATATTCAAGACCTATCTCATTAGGGATGCAGGTGAATAGAGACACTACATCCAATGTTACCATATAGTCTGACTCTCCTAAAGTTCTATCTATATTAAAAGGTGCTAGGATTTCTAAAAATTGTTTAGTATCACGTAGTACAGATTCAGTAGAGTCTACTACAGGTCTTAGTTTTTTCTCTAAATAGATCGACATAGTTTCTGTCAACCAACCTCTGCCAGACACTATGGGTCTAAGGGGAGGGTCAATCATTGTCTTGTGTATCTTAGGGAGACCTCTTATAGTCGGTATCACAGGGTTTTCTATTAAAAAATACTTATACAAATCACTGTCTATGATGCCACACATTAACATATCATACAGGTCTGCATGCACTGTTTTAATTAATTTATCTAAATCTAATCTAGTTAGCTTTTTATAGGTAGTTACATCTGAAAGCATCTCTAACATGGCTTTATTATATGAATTAGTATCAAGTATTACAGTAGCTCCCCCTTTATCTGCTGGTCTTATTACTATATCTGCATTATTCTGCAAATCATGTAAAGCCAATTTCTCATTTTTAGTGACATTGTAAAAATCAGGTTTGAGAACATTCCCCTCAAACAGTTTTAAAAAATCATTACTACACGCTTTCTCAAAACTATCAAGTAGTGGGTGTAAAATAGGGGTATATACTGATGGTTTTTTAAATAAATTAGTATCAGCATTAACTAAATCACTATTACCAAACTGTAAACCAAGTGCTATATTCCTAGTAAAACATTTAATGTCCACTATAAGATTACTTACATCAACTCCTTGTGAGGGAATAAAAGACAGACCTTTGTTTAGTATTTTCCTCTCACTGTCCGATATATTATATGCAGATAAATTCACTATCAGGTCCTCACTACTGGTTTCAGCGTTTTCTTCTGGAATTCGAACTGCCCTCCAGATATTTTCCTCTTCCTGGTTCCTTGGTGGGGAGTCCAGTTCTGCCTTTGATCCGGACGAAAAGGAAGAGGGAAGCGAAGTGATGTGATGTCATGTTCCCCTTCATGCGAATTGCCACTGTTGTATCCTGCTGTCTTCCTTCATACCACTGGTTCTAATTGAGCGACAGAAACTACTGAAGGTATTCCATCTGTGGAGGTAGACTGTACATTTTATTTTAAAATAATGATAAGCTATCTTTGAAACCATTTCTAATAGATAGACCATTTGTGCATTAAATTTTATAGCAAGATTTTGCTAAGTATTTTACAAGTATTTTTATAAGTATATTTTAAAATATTTTTATAATTATTTTATAGATATTCTTGTAAGTAATATTATGAGTATTTTTCATACATATTTACATCTATATGCATCCTTATTGTATATAAAATAGTTTTATAAGTTGTTCATAATTTATGTACATATTTATTGTGAGTCTATACCTATGTATATATATATATGCAAGTACTTCTTCCTCTATACCTTTAAAAGTGAATGAGGTGTTTTAGGTTCATAGGTTCATAGATTAGTACTAGGCTAATGGCGCCCTTGCGAGCCATTTTAAGCCTAGCCAGTTATCCCCTGTGAGATTCAAACCCTGTACCTTGTGTTTGTAAGACAAACATCTTAACCATTAGGCCACCCTCCCAACCGTAATGTGATTTTACATGTGATATTGATGAAGTGTGCCATTGGTGCTTTTTGAGTATTTAAATGTGATGAGTTTTCTGCACTATGTTAAAGTCTGATGAAGCGTTCTTTGTAACGTGAAAGCGCTTACTTGTATGAAATAAATGGATATTTTTACTCTCATTTACCTGGTTTGCTTCGATAGTTGTGGCGTATCTACCTCATTTACTTTTGGATTATCTTCTGCTTTTGAGGTGATACCTTACCCTGTTTTTGATCTGTTTTTTGGACCAGCTCTGGATTTAGAGAAAAGTGGTAAATGGTAATGTTTGGTGAAAGTATGAACTGAGCTCCAGGTAGCAGCTTCTAGAATGTCCCTGGTAGGAACACCTCTGAGAAAGGCTGTTGATGTAGATGCAGCCCTGGTGGAATGGGATCTGATCAAACACAATGGCTTATCCATTTGGAAATGGTTTGCTTTGAAATAGCCTTTCCCTCTGCCCCTGCAGCAAATGCCACCAAGAGTTGTTCAGATTTTCTTTGAGATTTAGTCCTGTTTAAGTAAAATCTAAGTTGTCTGTGTACATCCAATGAATGCAGAATCTACTCCCCCTTGTTCTGTGGATTGGGTAAGAAAGTTGGCAAATTAATGGCCTGATTAAGAGCCACAATGGATGCCACCTTAGGCATGAAGGATGGATTGGTCCTGAGAGATACCCTGTCCACATGAAAAATTATGAAAGGCTCCACTGCCATAAGAGCCTGTAATTCGGAAATCCTTCTAGCTGAAGTGACTGCTAAAAGGAAAGCTGTTTTCCAGGAGAGAAATTTTAAGTCTGCAGTAGCAGCTGGCTCGAAAGGAGGGACAGTGAGTTTTTCCAATACAAAACTGAGGTCCCAGGTAGGGGTTGGAGCTCTCCTGGGTGGTCTTAAGTTTTTGGCCCCTCTGAGATACTGCTTTAGCAGAGGATGAGAAAAAGAGGGGAGGTTCTGTGTTGTAATGAGCTGAAATGGCTGAGGCATGGATTTTTATGGAAGAAAAGGACAGGCCCTTGTGAAGCATCTCAGTTAATTATTTCAAAATCTGAGGAATGTTGGGCACTGTTGTGGTTATCCCTTGAGATTGATTCCAGGCACAGAATATTTTCCATTTATCAGCATAAGATTTTCTAGTACTAGGTCTTCTCGCCTCCAAAATGACATCCATCACAGGTTTTCTGAGGGATGCTAAGGGTGAACTTAGGTGATTAGCCATGCTGCAAGATTCAAAGTTTGGAGCTGAGTGTGCAGAATTTGGTTGTTCTGCTGAGACAGTAAGTAAGGTGTCTGAGGCAGGTGCCACAGTGGAAGGTATGACACACTGCACAGGAGTGGGTACCAGTGCTGGCGAGGCCAGTCTAGAGCAATCAAAATAATTTTTGGTTTGTTCTGTTTGACTTTTAGTAGAACTTTGGAGAGCAGAGGCAAAGGGGGAAAGGCATAGACTGATAGTTTTTTTCCAGCTGAAGGACAGAGTATCCACTTTCCAGGCTTTTTTGTGAGTTCTTGTGCAAAGTTTGTCCAACTGATAGTTCTGGGGTGAGGCAAAAAGATCTATGTCTAGGGTCCCCCATTTGCGCGTCAACATGTTGAAAATCCGTGGTTCCAGTTTCCATTCATGAGGGTCCATGAGATTTCTGCTTAGTTCGTCTGCCAGAGTATTCAGCTTTCCTGGCAGGAACTGAGCTTGTAGTTGTACTTGAAAGGTCAAGGCCGTGTTCCACAATGCCATGGCTAGTCTGCAAAGGGGGTAGGGGTGTGTACCCCCCTGCTTGTTTATGTACCACGTAACCATGGTGTTATCTGTCTTTATCATTAATTGTCCTGGACGAAGGTAGTCCTTGAAGGCTGTCAGTGCATTCTGTACAGCTAGCATTTCTTTTTGATTGATATGGTGCATTTGATTTGGGCTCCATTTGCCCTGAATGCACTTCCCTGCCAGATGAGCCCCCCAAGCATAGTCTGATGCATCTGTAGTTAGGGTTTGGGTGGCAGGGGGTGGTGTGAATGACAGTCACTTGTTTTGGAGGCAGGCCTCTGCCCACCATAGGAACTCTAGTTGCAGGCAAGGTATGATAGGAATCATTGTTTCCAGGCTGTGACAATGCTGACTCCATAAACTTTTTAAATACCACTGAAGTTTCCTCACTTGCAGTCTTGCATATGGAATTAGAAGAATGCAGGAGGCCATGAACCCCAAGGCTTGCAGAATTTGTCTTGCAGATAGCAGGGTTTTTGTGGCCACCTGTTTGAAGTAAGTCACCAAATGAATTTGCTTTTCTGGCATAAGGAAAGCCATCTGGGCAGTTGTATTCAAGCTTGCACCCAGGAATGTAATTTTTTTGAGAGGGTACCAGTTGTGATTTCTTTTCGTTTATAGTGTACCCTAGGCAAGTTAGAATCCTTTTTACAAACCCAAATGTTTTAGAAGAGTGTCCCTGTTTTCTGCCTGAATTAGACAATCGTCCAGGCATGGATATATTTGAATATTTCTTTGCCTGAAAAACGCAATTACTGGAGCTAGGCACTTTGTAAAGACCCTGGGCGCAGTAGATAAGCCAAACAGCAGTGCAGAGAACTGGTAATGCAAGTAGCCTGCTTTGAAGTGGAGGTATCTTCTGCAAGATTCCCTGATTGGGATATGCAGATAAGCCTCTTTTAAATCTAGAGTTGCCAACCAGGCATATTTGCCTAGCATAGGAAGTAACTGTTGAAGAGTCAGCATCTTGAATTTTGGAATGTCCAGAAAGGTGTTTAAAGTAGATAAGGCCAGAATTGGACGCCATGATTTGTCTTTTCTGGGTACCAGGAAAAGTCTTTAATAGAAACCTTGTCCCTTTTCCTCCTCTGGTACTGGTTGAATAGCCCCCATGCTCATGAGGGAAAGTACTTGTTTCTGGGCCTCTGCCCACTGATTTGGGGGCAGGTCTGGCCATCCGTTTGGGATTGGCAACGTGTGGAAATGAAATGCGTATCCCTGGGATACTATATTTAAAACCTATTTGTCCTGGGTTATAAGTTGCCAGTTTCTTGCATGAAGAGCCAGTTTTCCCCCCAAAGGGGCGGCTAAAAGGTAAGTGCTTGGTAAGTGTAAAGGGAAGTAATTGAGACTGCTTACCATAGGGAGGTGTCTTGTTGGTTTCCAGATTTGGAAGAGGAGGCACCCCATTGTTTTGTTCTGAAAGTTCCTTGGGACTGAAACCTGGAGCCTTTGGAATGTCTGGGTTTGGCTTGATTGGCTCTTGAAGGGACTGGAAAGGACCAGTTCTTAGTAGGCCAGTGCCTACTAAATCTTGGAGGTTGCACTTGTAAGAAATCTTTCACAGTTTGCATAGATTTAACTTTATCTTCCATCTTTTTTTAGAACTTCTTCAGCCTTATTACCAAAGAGATGGTCCTGTTGTAAAGGAGCATCCAACAATTTTGCTTTAACATGATCAGGCAGAGATTGCTCTTTGAGCCAAGCATGCCTTCTTAGCACAGACCCAGTTACAGCAGCCCTGCAAGAGGCCTCCAAAGAATCAAAACCACATTGCAAAGCATGTTTTCCAACTTGTTCAGCTGAATGCAATAGATCCTGTAAATCTTTATTTTCCACACAGTCAGAAATTCACATTATTTTCTCTTTAAGCAGTCCCATGATATGCTGTTGATATTTAAGCATATGAAATTGACAGTTTAAAGCCCTGATTGCCAAGGTTGCAGAAGTGTAAACCTTTTTACCCCATGTATCCAGCGCCCTGGAATCTCTTATCAGAAGGGGTAGGATTTTTAGCAGTAGAAACCTTAATGCCCTTGGGTCCCTGAGAAATTATTTCAGGATCCGCAACAGGATTTTTGAAAAGGAATTTGTGGGAGTCGGGAACCCTGTAGTATCCGTCTGGCTTACAAGGAGCCAGAGGCAGAGAATCAGGAGCCATACTAGATTCTGAAAAAACATCATCAACAATGTCTAGTACAGGAGGTATAGCCAAAGGCCTATGCTGAGGAAGGAGAAGAAAATCCCTAAGTCTCTTTTTAGATTCAGAAAAATCCTGACTTTCCCAGTGGAATTGTTCCCTTACGGTATGCAAAGTTTCCCCAAAAGAATAATCCTCAGGGGGAGAAGCAGAAGGAATGGATCTTCTGCATCAGAGTCCTCATAAGTAGGTATAGACAATTCCTGTTCATTAGAAGAATCAGAAGAAAATAGAATCCTGTTCAGAATATTCATAGTCAATATCTTGCCTAGGTCCCTTAGAAGGGGGGTGACTACCCCTGATCAGAGTAATTAAATCTTCAGCCATTTTGATCATTTGTTTCTTAGGCATATCAGCCTGCACATGTGGCCTAGGTGTCAGTTTTTTAGACATTGGTCAAGATTTTGGCCTTAGTTTTGAAGATGGCGTTGATCTAATATACAAACCTGTAGGCCTGAAAACACCCTCAGAAGCCGGTGCCTGCACAGCGGCTCCGGACCCATCCAAGGTAGAGACATCTGCAGGTTCCATAACTGATGCATCTCGTGGCATACCGGACTCCGAACAGGTGTTGGTAGAGGCCTGCGAATCAGAATTAGCAGGTATCAGGGGCTGTGAAAGCGCCTCACTGAGTACCGGCAAACTGGCGACTGGCTTAGGAGAAGCATCATCACCATCAGTTTTGGACTTCAAAGGCCTGTCTCTGTCTTTTTCTTTGCGTTTTTTAGGTATTCCGGTAGTCAGACTGCTAACAGACATTTCTGGATAATTAAAGCATGAGCCAAAATAATTAGAAGCAAAAAGTACCAACGTTTAATAGTGCGTTGATTAAGTAAAGCACAGAACCAACAACAAAGTACGTCGTGGTCAGGGCCTAGGCAAGGAATACAGCATAAATGGAAATCCTTATGAGGTATTTGCTTCCCACAAGTAATGCAATTATTAACTTTTACTGACATCGGTAAGGAGCAAGAAAAAGTTTCCCCAACGGGGCACTTAGCTTTTTAGTTGAAGACTTCAGATATGAAACTCGAAAACAAAAATTTCAGGAGTCGGCCGACCGGCACTTGCGAACTGCTTCTGCTTCGGGCACTCCGTGGCAAGAAAGACTAATGTAATGGCATTGGCTGCATGTTTTATACCCCTGACGACCTGACGTCATGGAAGAAGGTACAGCAACCGATGCAGGACCCAAGACTTTGTTAATCAGGTCGACTGAGGGCAACCTGCCAGCAGATTACCCAAATGTAATGACTGCAACAGTGAAACACGAAGAACATCTGCCTCACATAACCTGTTGAGTAGGCATTCATTATATTACCTTGTGCAGCTGTTATGTAACACAGACTCATTATCATCTGTTAGGAGAAGACCTTAGTTGTTGTTGTTGTATCTTTCGGCTTTTCTCAGTTAGGAGTCGCCACAGCGGAACTCCGGTCCGCTAATGTTTTGTAGTGGATTTTTACGTGCCGAGTTACCAGCCCTGACGCACAACCTTCAATGAAGGCAATAGTTTATATTCAAGCAGCCATTTCTCAAAAAAAAAAAAAAAAAAAAAAACACCAGGGCATCCTGATTTTCAGTAATGTAAGGGTTACAGCAAAGTTATCTGCACAATGAATGAGTGCCACAGTCAAGTGACATGATTTCATCAAGTGCTATCTGTAAATTTAAGGAAAAGCAGCACACCCAAAACAAACTGCAGAAACGCCTTTATCTGTTGCATTTATGCTCCAATACAAGTAAGAGCAATTTCATTTGGCTCTATCCTTGTAAGACAGCTCAGAAACCAGGACAAGGTGGATTCACTAAGGTTTGCTTGGAAAGGTTGCACAAGTGAATGAAATGATTAAAACAAAAAAGCTCACAATTACAACCGCAACTGCGAATACGGAAACAGTACCGGCATTCAGCTGTTACACTACTACATCTCGCAAAACATATAATGTAAATACCTGCCATTACCGACTGTAATTTTCAGCGATTTACCATAAAAGGCAAGCAAAAATCACACATAACATTTTTCAGTTCAAAGGCTCGCAGTTACAATGCTCAAATGTTTAACAGGAACCCTGTTCTAAAGAGACAGATGAAGCCTTACCTGCTTCAGCTCAAGCAAAGTTATTTTAACTTTTACTAAGCAAGCATCACTGCCCTTTTCTGTTAAAATGAAAGTTATTTTACAGGTATTTCCTTCACTACAATGTGCATCATATCACTTCTGCTCTCTCCTTGTTTGATTAAAAAAATAAATGAATAAAAGGAGCAACCGCAAATAGAGAAACAGTACGGGCATTCAGCAATTACAGCACTCTCACAAAAATCTATAAAGTTCTAATACCTGTCATTATTGACTGCAACTTTCAATGACTTACACAAAAGGTAAAAATCTGAAGCAAAGTCAGGGACATTTGACAGAATCAGGGACTATTTTTAATATGGGTACACCAGTGTTAGTTGTATAGTCACATATCCTACCTAAAGTACTTTTGAGTTCCAGACCAAATTAATTTCTAATTTTCTGACAGGTTGTTTGGGTCAGTAGTTACAAGAAATCTATAACAGTGTTCTGTGTTGGAGGGAAGCCTTCTAGCTTATCATTGGGAGTGGTAAGCACTAGGTAGCCTATCTACCACAAGAGGAGAGGTTTCTGGCCCAGAAATTATAGTATATTGGCCGTTTGGGAAGCTCTTCCAAATTTCAACCTTCTGATTCAAAAAGCCTGTGTTTGTGCTCGTTTCCTGCCTTTCCTGTTACTAGTCTAGTTCAGGTACAGATTTGCTGTATCCAGGACTCTTTGTAAGCTTCTGAGCCCTCCCAAGCATTTCTGTGTTGGAGGGAAGCCTTCTAGCTTATCAGTGGGAGTGGTAAGCATCAGGTAGCCTATCTACCATGGGAAGAGTGGGTTTTGGCACATAAATTGTAGTTTATTAGCCGTTTAGGCAGTTTTCCATCTCTTTCAACTTGCTGGCATAAAAGCCTGTATTTGCGCTTGTTCCCCACCTTTCCTGTAACTAGTCTAGTCCAGGTACAGATTTGCTGTATCCAGGACTCTTTGTAAGCTTCTGAACCCCCCCCCAAGCCTTTGTGTTAGAGTGCAGCCTTCTAGCTTATCAGTGGGAGTGGTAAGTACTAGGTAGCCTCTCTACCACAAGAGGAGTGGTTCTTGGCTAAAGAATTCGGGAAGTTGTCCATCTCTTTCAACATTCTGGTTTAAAAGACCACATCTGCGCTTGTTTCACATCTTTCCTGTAACTAACCTACTGGGAAGCACTAGAAAGCCTTAAACTGATACAAGCCTTCTAGCTTAAAAGAGAGACTTTGGAGTGATTGAGTATCAGTTTTCTGTATTTTCTTGCTGTACTTAACTGTTTTCCGCCTAAACGCTGATTTTTCCAGCATTTATTATGATTTAAAAGCTTGTTTTTTTCACATATTTTACTTATTTGACTGCCTGCATTTTTAAAAATTTTTTGTTTAAATAAATTGTGTTGTAGGCTACACACTAAAGTGCGATAGCCTTTTCTGATCGCCTGTAGTCGTTTAAAGCTGTTTTAAGTGTACTTTTTACTGATTTTGCCTTATCTTTTCAAAAAAACAAAAATTATTGTTTCCTGCCTTTCTAAGCTAGTATAGTCCAGTTTTCAGGCTAGTGCTGAATTCAGGGCTGTGTTACATGTTTCTGAGTCGTCCGTGCCTTACTTGGATAGAAGGAAGTTTCTCTGTTCACCTGAGAGAGGGGAACTTTGAGCAGCCATCTATCCCTGGAGGAGTGGTTCCAGCCCAGAAGTTAGTAGTTTAAAAACCGTGTTTGCATGGTTTTGTGCGCCGGGCAGCACTGGTTAGCTAGGGTTAAATTAGTCCCAGCTCCACTAAGTCTCCTCTTCAGTTTTTCACTTGAAACTAGTCTAACTCTCAACCTAAGCACTCAAAAAGCATCCTACAGTCCAGCACTTGCTCAGACCTAATAGCAAGCACTAATATACCCCGACACTTAACTGCCCAGCAGAGCAAGGCTCTTTATCCACCCCTCACCAACCAAGCGACTAAGCAACTCACCCTACTATTCAGGCATGACTAAAGGGCAACTTTAGGTATACTCTCCAGTCCAGCTGGTGAATCTGGGTATCCTGAGGCAATGTTACAACTGCCTCATGTACACAGACAGCCCTCTCCTCCTACCACAAAACACTAACATATGCGAGAGATGCAATTATACAGCCAAACTGGAGGCCAAGGTCTCTCCACCCAAGACTGGAACAGACAGTCATGAGGAGAAGGTTAACACTTGCACCACACCTCCAGCCTCATACAGACCTACTAAACCAGCACTGGCAAAAAATACACATAAATACACAAAATCATACTTGGAGGCTCTAAATAAAAACCTGCAAAAGCATCAGAGAGCTCCAAAGCAGACACCCACAAAACCTGCACCTCCCATCACAAACCAGACAGCACATAAAACACAAAATCAATGTGCCGCACAATCACAGCCCTTAAGGCAAAATAACATACCTAACACACTAGTAATAGGTGACTCTATAGTCAGGCACACTGATGTCCCACTCACTAGGCTGGACAAGGAGAAGGTTACTGTTAGCTGCCTATCGGTAGCCAGAATCCGCCACATAACACAAGCACTCAGGTCACTCCAGAATAAGTAAAAATATGATTCTGTCATTGTTCATGTTGGTGTGAATGACCTGAAATGTACCTCCCTGGATACATGAAAAGAGACATGGAAGAGCTCTCTGATCATGTAGCCCAGGCGGGTATGACCATGACCCTGAGTAGCATCCTGCCCTCACCAAGAATGATATCTCAGTATAAAGAAAAAATGATCAATTTCAACAATTGGCTAAGCTTCTGGTGTCACTCAAAGGGGATACAGTGTCTGTCAGCCTGGGATGACATGCTCGACAAGCCGTGTTGCTTCTCAATAGATGGCTTGCACCTGTCACCCCTTGGCTTTCGAATACTGGCCAAAGCTCTAGCTGCCCCCATAGTGCCTTTTTAGGCAAGGCTCAAAATTCAAACCCACCACCGTAAACAGCACAAGTAAAGAAATGAGGGTTATGCTACTCAACGCCAGGAGTTTAAATCTCAAAATGCATGCGCTCGAAGCACTCCTAAGTATGGAGAACGTCGACATCTGTGCAGTAACTGAAACCTGGTTCAAGGCTCCAGAGAGCACTCCAGCACTACTGGGCTACAACTCATACCACACACTTCAGCCACAGAACATGGACCGAAACACAAAAGGAGGGGGTGTATCCATATTCATCAAGGATACTCACACCTCCAGGTTAGTGGCACAGCAGGATACCTCTGAGATCATCCATGTGAAAGTAACATCGGGCAAATCTGCAATGCAAACTGTGGCCTGCTACAGATCACCCTCTATGACCCAGGACCACCACTCCGCCTTTCTGGAGACACTAGAAAACATGAAGGTCCTACCGAACACCCTGATATTGGGCGATTTCAATTACCCCACCATTAACTGGGAAAACTACTTGAGTACAAACTCCCAGACTCAGCGCTTCCTGGAATTTATCAACTCAAATGCCCTGGATCAGCTGGTAAACTCCCCTACCAGAGGCCACAACATATTGGACCTGGTCATCACCAACATGGGCGACAGGCATTCCATACCGGATGTCAACCCGTCACTGGTTAGATCAGACCATAAACTAATCACCCTGGATGTCCACACCCCAGCACCACCCCCAACCAAGGAAACCACAGTGAAAAACTTTTCTAAAGCAAACTTCAAGTTTCACAGCCCCCATGCTAAAGGATAACACTGCCCAAGATGCAGAATCCTTTACAATTGCACTCTATGAGCACCTACAAGGATGCATGGATCGTGCCATCCCTAGCAAGACCAAGACTCACTCCCCTAAGAGAAGGAAACCAGTCTGGTGGACCCCTGCCATAAACAGGTTATACAACAGAAGGAGGAAACTAGTTCAGAAAAAAAGCAAATCCCAAGAAGGAAAGACATCCCTGATCAGTATCAGTAAGAAACTAAGGTCCCTCATAAAATCATCCAAGGCTAACTTCAAAAGAAAAATAGCCAAGGATTCGAAAGATAACCACAAAGCCTTCTTTAGCTATGTCAAGAATCTAAGTGGCAACTCGCAATTATGCTCTGAGCTAGTGCAAAATAGCACAATATACTGAACCTACTGATATTGCCAACTTTCCTGGCAGATAGATTCAGTGCAAACTTCACCTCCCTCTCACCTTCAAAAGGGCCCACAATAATATCGGAAAAGTGTAGTGTCCCAGAAATCACAGAAGCACAGGTGAAAACAGCCCTTTCAAAAGCCAAAAACACAGCATCAATGGGGCCACATGGTGTCCCAGGCTGCGTCTTGCATGAACTACAGAACGAACTAACCCCCCCACCTAAACACTCTGTTCAACCTCAGCCTCTCCACAGGCTACGTGCCCATAGAATGGCACACAGCAATGGTTATTCCGCTCCACAAAGGAGGGGCCACAACTGACCCTGGTAACTATCGCCCCATAAGCCTGACTAGCCTGGTCTGCAAGGCTATGGAGCGCATCATCATGGAACTCATTGACAAAGACATTGGGAACCTCCAAACACTTGACCCGACACAGTTCAGCTTTGTTAAGGGCAGATCATGCCTATTAAACCTGGTTGACTTCTTCAAGACAGTCACCAAGGCCACAGACGAGGGAAAGGTGGTTCACACAGCTTACCTTGACCTTGCCAAGGCATTCAACACCATTCCTCACTCGGGTATTATAGAAAAAGTCACCAGCCTGAACATAAAACCCCTATGTCACAAGATGGGTTGCCAAGTGGCTTACAGACAGAACTCACATAGTCAGAATAGCGGGCTCCAGGCCCAACTCTAAACCAGTCACAAGTGGTGTCCCGCAAGGCACGGTTCTGGGACCCCTACTGTTCAGCATATATTTCTCAGAAGTACAGGCAAACACAGGAGGACTATGACTAACCAGGTTGCCGATGACTGCAAACTGGGAGCCAAAACTGACTCTCCGGCTGACACGGACATCCTTCAAAAAGGCCTTACTGAGACAGACACCTGGTGTCAAAGTCATGGCCTCAAGCTAAATGCCAAAAAATGTAGTCATCATGTTTGGGAAAAACAAAACACCCACGAATTACCACATAGGCGGCAGCCCCTTAATACAGAAGAAGTAATAAGAGATCTGGGGACCCAGGTAAGTAGTAATCTCTCCTTCGACAATCATATTGAAAAATGTAGTTAGGAAATCCTTCTATGTGGCCCATCTAATTACTAAGGGGTTCGCATCTAGAAATAAAGAGGTTATAGTGCCCCTCTACTCGTCACTCATCAGACCCATCATAGAGTACAATGCCCCATTTGGGATGCACCTCACAAGACACTTCCAACAGCTGGAAAGACAACAAAAGCACCTCACCAAGAGGATTACTGGCCTCAAACATATGTCCTATGCAGCCCGACTGAAAAAACTCCAGCTGTACTCAGTGGCATATCGCTTACTCAGACATGATCTCTGCCTGACTTACAAAGTCATGTCCAACTCAGAATTGATGGACATGCTCCACCTAAAGAAATCCAAGCCACTGTGAGCCACGTGCTCTAGTGAGCTAAACCTCGCCACAACAATAAATAGAACATGCTGGAGGGATAGATTCCTGTCACAGAGACTCCCCATGCTTTGGAACAAAATTCCTAACTACATTAGGCAGAGCCCCTCACTAACACTCTTCAAGAGAAGCCTTGACGACTGGATGGGTAACAGAAAATACACCCCTGGGATCACTTCATTGGCTCTGCTTGACAGAGGCTCAGTTAATTAATCAATGGGGCGGCGAAAGCCGACACACTCTGGCTAGGCTTAAAAATGCCCTTGGGCAGATAGCCTAATACCTACCTATGAACCTATGATCCTATGAACCTACAAGGATTGAATGTATGAATTATTGCAAGTACAAAAAGAAACATAATGGAGCAATTTCAAAGTGAGACACATTTGCATACATAATCAGCTTGCTGTGATCGCAAGAAGATACAAGGTGCACAGCAAGCCGACTTTCTCAAAAAATTAAAATACGACCATCTGTCAACTCCACACTTAAAAATAAGTTGAAAAGGTAACTGACAGAGTTCAGGTACTTTTTCAACTTTTTTTTTTTTTTTTAACATCGGAGCTAAAATGTGAGTAAAACAGTTATTCACACTTGAGGAAGGCACTCGGTTTTAACAGCATACAATTCCTGGCGCCTCAGAGAGCACTCTGCTGTAACTGCAAAGGCGCCATGTGAAGGCACTCGGAGTTAATGATAGATGGGAAGGAGTAGGGGAGAATCACTTAAAGGTCTAAGTGAGTGCTTAGTAGTATACTATCAGATGACCTGCAGTGGTGCTGCCCCCTGCACAAACTGGCAGCTCTTTGAGCAGCTATGAATAGTGGGAGACTATGGAGTGTGTGTCCTATAGAGGATTTTAAACTGGACAGGTATGCATATCTACAAGGCATGGGTAGCTGCGTTTGCACATCAGCTTTAATACCAGCAAGATAATAGACGTTTACACAATTAAGCCCTCAGGCTAATCAAATAAACACACAGTTAGCCTTCCACCAGCAGTTTCCAACTTGGATGGGTTGAATTAGCCCTCTGCTCCCATCAGAGTGCAGAATAACACCCTCTTAGTATAAAACAAACTGGTTTTGAGCTCAAGTGCAGCCACAAATGGAGTTCATTCCTGACTACTTCTTTGCTCCTGTTGCCTACCAACAGTCAGGCTCTCTCTTTCTCTCTGTCAGTTAGCACATTCATTCACCATCACTGGGACACGAGGCAAAAGACAGTAGTCATCACCAAAGCAGTCTCAGTGGGGTAGGAGAGAGCAGTATTTCTGCTTTTAACCTGACACCCTCATACATACCTGTTTGCATTCAAAAGGCTAGCAAGCAACGGACCTTTAGGATGCACACCACATCTACATGTGGTGAAATTAGTTGGCCCCAGTCCCTTGTAGACAAGCTAGTCTCCATCAGGTATTCTACACAGCCAGAGCGCTCATGAGTAAACTACTCCTCCGGGGTGGTGAACAGGCATAAGTCTATTCATTCCTCTCCTCTCACACACCTGCTCTAACACATGCCCGAGTCACTAGTCAAATCTCGGACACCTGGGTTATAGTCAATCAGTTTATACCAAGGAAGCTGGCTTGAGTTAAAGCTTAACTTCCAGTTACTTTGTGGAGTTTGTACATACTTTCAGTATCAGACCAAGTTTACTCCAGGTTTTCTTCCATCTTACAGAAAAATGTAAATTGATTTTCTAAACTAAATTATCTATATGGTGGCTGCAAAGAATCTGTGGATCAGCCCAGTTAACTAGTTAATAAATGATTAAAAAAGTGACATTATCCTGTAATCTGACACTTTCCTCTCTTCATCAACCTGTAGCTAGTATACATGATACCCTAATACCCATAAATAGATTATTACAATTTTACCACAATGTCAACACATAGCAAAATAATCAATGTTGATTTCTGAGATGTACGCCTACTGTAGTATCCCTGGAGACAAGTATTAGCTGAACTATGCAATCAATTACCAAAACACAAAAGGCACACATAAATAAATGCCATATACTGTAAAATAAAATTCTCATACCTTTAGAGATCTGTAACACTGTGCCACAATGCCATACGTCCTATTCCCAAGAACATCAGTAAGCACAAGGAAGTGAAAATGGTCCTCCTGTAGTTCACGAGATATGCGCAAGCCACCTAAAACAAGTTGTATGAAAATGATATTACTAAATAAATTAAACTGATTTTCAAAAAAGTGCTCAAATAATGCAATCATTTGTGCAAGCATTCAAAATATGGTTGGAAGGAACCAAGGCTGACAGATGAGTTGAGGAGTAGAGGGCTGGCCCTGGGAAGAAGGATGGACCAGTAGACATCAGCTCTCCTTCCATCATGGAGGATATGGACTATTTATGCCCAGCTTTAATTATGCTGACCCGATGGAGTGGTGTGTGTGTGGGGGGGCTCACACTCACAAGACCAGCAGCATTTGGGTAATATATGCAGGGCATCATTGATGCTCTTTCTCCAGTTAGCAGCAGTTCAACCCTATTAAGGATCATTTCTCTAGCATAAGAAAAAAAAACTGCACCAGTTGCTTGTTACAGTGATATTCTCCTCCTTAACTCAATGCTCTATAACATAAATTTAACCAGGGAAGGGACTGAAGATCAGTAGTGGAACTAAAATAAAACAATTATTAGAGTAAAGCCAGAGGCAGTAAACAGCTTTCAGCCAGTATTTAAACAGTTAGATATCCCAGTGGAATTTACAAGTACAACCTCATGCCACAGCCATTAGCAAAAGTCCAGTTACAAAAATGGAACTGTTGTGTACCTATTTCTATTCATTTCAGGTGTTTAAGTCTGAAGTACACAGTTGTTTTACTGAAAAAATTCTCCTGAAGAAGGCAACAGACCAGTGAAAGCATGAAACCACACGGAAATGCACTCAACACATTTATACCCATCAGAAAGTATACTCAAGAAGTATGCTATGAATGATAAATCCTTTGCAACAAATTCGGAGGAATGAAAAGTCTGAGACAAAAAATGGTTAATAGTGACACTACAAAAAAGGATCAAACACAACAACAAAAACATAAATATACCTAGTAGAGAATACCTGTACACAGACAGTCATAAGTCCCATAAATAAGTTTTTCTTCTTAGAACTGGCTGCGATGATGGGTAGAAACTATAACACAATGTAATCAGTAAGCAAGACTTCAGTTAGCTGACTTTAACAGTGTCAGGCAGAGGTCTTAAAATGCATGGTGCACAAATATCTTAATATACACTGTTTAAATAATGATCACATTTACAGAGTGTTTCTTTACATGAAAAGGCATGCAAATGTAATCACCTTTACTTTTTCAGCTGATAAGTAATGCTAATAAGGCACCATTACATGGAAGTTTTTTCAAGGAAGACAAATGGTCTTTCAGGACTGACAACTCTGTACTCTATACTTAAAATTCATGATTACGTCCTGAAACAGTTTGTCTTCAAGAAACATATTTACATTATGATGAAATAGAAAAGTCCTAAAATCCACCTATGTAAAGTAAAATCATCAACACATCTTCCAGATCAATGCAGAAGCTCAGCAACATAGCTCTCAACTTTTCTTCCCCAAAATGAGGAACACCAGCCCTCACAATGGAGAACAAACTGGCAAAATGTGGAACACATACTAACGGTTTACTAACCACTTCAGCTACGAAGGTCATTGGATGGTTAAATATGGTGGTTTTAGTTATGAAAATGAACTTTTAATGAATTAACATGATTCATTTTTTACAATGAGTTAAAAAAATCCTAATACAGAATGTGTGTCGAGACCCTTTCAATGTGGAACTTCAAGGAACATGAACGTTTTAAGACCCCAAATGAGGTACGTTCCTTGTAACGAGGTACACTTGAGAAATGCTCAGCAAATCTAAGTTAAAAAGCATGTTTGATGGTTTTTTTTTTTCTGATTTTACTGATTGTTGCTATTAAAGCAAAATACTCTTGATTTAAACATGCCATGACATTTAAATATAATTCTCCAATCTTAACCGCAAGTCAGATTTATTTATTCATTCATTCATTCATTCATTCTGGTAAATAGACTATACTGGCAAACCATTTACAGATGTATACACTGGCAAAGACAGTGACTTATTTTTGATAAAACCGCAATATTGTACACAGTTGCATGGAAAACAGTAGAGTTGTGTAAGTAAACTTAGCATAACTGTAGATGTTCGAGTGAAAAGAGCTGTAGTATCCTCAAGCTATACGTGTTACATCCTGCAAAGGCTATAAGAACCATACAACTTCCATGCACCCAGACTACTGACAGCTTAAGCAGAGCAGGAGAAATCAGAAGTATGGGCACCAACCTCTTCAGAGCCTTCATGCCAACTGAAAGAGGGAGGCTAGAGCCCAGAAAGTGGTCAATGCTAGGTAAACTAAAAATGTTCTCACCCTAGCAATAAAACTCATACAAAAGGAAAAAGGGAGAAAGAGGGGGAGCAGCTACCACAGCAGGGTAACAATTTGAAATGTTGAGACCTGTTACAGCAAGTCCCTAAACACAGATACTGACTCGCCAAAACAAAATGGACTTACATATATACCAAGTCCAATATGGCCATTTCCTGGAATATTCACTTTTCTCTGAGGTATAGCAGTCTCAGAGTTGGTTTATGTTTGGGGGTGTGGGGGGTGCTTGTCCCTTGCAGAAAAGAAGTTTAAAGGTGAAGAGTGATGCTCAAGATTTGCTCTTCTCCATTTTTGGTCTTTTTTTTCTCTCTGTGTCTGCAACCTGCATTTTGAGTGTCACCATTTCAATAGGGAGCCCTCTAGCAGTGATCTTTCAAACATTTACCGTTATGGCAAGTTTACTTACATAACTGTACTGTGTTCATCATTTGATTATTTCTGCAGTAGCCTTAGCTATATAAATAAAATACCATAGCTTATAAATTTCAGGAGGGGAAGGAAATATTTGGGTCCAGGACCCATTGGAGAATGGTCCTAGTAAAGCCTGCTCTAAACATGAAAAGGAATCTAGCTTGTAGTGCTTTGTAAAAGTATGTATAGAGGATCAAGCTGCTGCTCTAGAATATTTTTAGAGTCCACCCCTTTCCAAAAAGTCATCAAAGAAGCCAAGGCCCTAGAATGGGCCTTGCCCCTACCTGGAACTGTCTTGTTATGGTGGAAAAGAAAAAAAAAAAAACGGGTAACACCCAATTGGAAACTGTCTGCCTTGACAATGGCTGTTCTTTTGTCTTACCTTCATAAGAAATAAACAACTTATCAGAATTTCTGAAGGTTTTAGTTATGCCAAGACAGTATCAAAGTTGCCTGTGGACATCCAGAGTATGAAGAATCATTTCTCCCTCACTATAGGTTCTGTAAAGGAGACATGGAAATGGATATATTGGCTTAATGTAAACTGGGATTCCACTTTAGACATAAAAGAAGCATTCATTTTCAAAATAACCCTATCTTTGTGAAAAGTGAGATAACATAAGAGCTCATACCTCAGATACTCTTATTGCAGAAGTCATAGCAATAAGCAACACTGTGTTACATGTTAAAAACCTCAAATCAGCCTGATGAACTGGTTCAAGTAGAGCAAGTGTTAAATTTACCAAAACAAATTTACGATCCCAAAGAAGAGACACCCGTTTTCTAGACGGACAAGTATGCAGAATCCCTTTCAAAAACAGCTTGACATTAGATAGCACTGAAATAGAGGATTCATGGGCAGACATGCTGAAATGACCAAAAGATGAACCTTGATAGAGGAGAAAGAAAGACCAGAGGATAATAACCTCACAAAAATATTGAAAGGTTCTTTGTTCTTAGTGTGGTACCAACTAGAAAATCTCTTCCATTTGCTAATACATGAGTTTCTGGCAGCAGGTTTTCTTGCATCCTTTAATACCTGTTGCACATGCTCAGAAAATAAATGCTTAAAAGGTATTAAAATTCTAACGTCTTATGTGAGTAGACCTGGTCTGTAAGGAAGACTTAAAAAAGATTTGCTAGGGTTGGAAAACATTTTCAGATAGTCATTATAATTTATTAGACTGTTTTTGTGAGGCTCCTGCCTTCTTTTCTGAGCCTCTTTGCCAATATTTCTTGAACATCTGCTTGCCTGTAGTCTGCTAAGACTGTTTATTTTGCTCCTTACAAAACATTCATGAATTAAGGATGAAACCCTTTAACTTAGAGAATGGAATCTGAAAAATCTGAGTCATCCCTCATATTAGCCTCCATCTCTTGTGGCATTCTTTTCAGGACCCCAGCAGCAAATGTCCAAAAACAGACTCCCTATCAAGGGAAGATTTCAAAATGTCAGGTTGCACACCTTCAGGCAAATTTTGAGAATGTAAACATGCAAATCTCCTCATAACAGTCCAAGCAGCTTAGCTAAATCATAAGCATATTAAAAAAGAAGGTTTTTTTTTTTATTTGAGAAACAGTTTAATAAGAGAACTGGATAAGACGGCGATACAAGTCATAGCCTGCTACAGAACCCCAACCATGTCCCTTGACTCTCGCTCCAACTTCCTAAGCACCCTGGAATCTAACAAGGTCCAGCCCAATACTCTCACACTGGATGACTGCAGCTACCCTTCCATCAACTGGGAAAACTATTCTAGTACCAAAGTACAGGCCCAACGCTTCCTGGAATTTATCAATTCCAATGCCCTAGACCAGCTCATTCTGACCCCCACTAGAGGAAGCAACATCCTCGACCTGGTTATCACCAACATGGGAGACCGTTGCTCCACACCTATAGTCAACTCCTCCCTGGTTAAATCCAACCACAATCTGATCACCATGGAAATCTCCATCTCACCTACATTCACCACCAAGGTGACCACCCTGAAAAACTTCTCCAAAGCTGACTTTGGGCTCCTAAAAACAGAGGTGGCTAACTTCTTGGCACCCATGCCAATGGAAAATAGCTGCATGCCTGCCAAATCATACACCAATGCACTGTACGAGCACGTACACAATGCATGGATCTTGCCATACCAAACAGAACCAAGACGCTCTGACCAAGTTCACTGATGACTGCAAGTTAGAAGTCATTATCAACTCCCCAAGTGATGCAGACATCCTACAAAAGGGCCTCTGAGACCAATGACTGGTGTCGGAACCATGGCCTTAAGCTTAATGCCAAAAAATGCATTATCATTCCCTTTCGAAAAAACTCAGGTCTCACGAATTACCAAGTCGATGGGAGCCCACTAAACACTGAAGGAGCCATATGGGATCTGGGCACCCAGGTCGACAGCCACCTCATCTTTGACCACCACGCTGTCACTGTGGTCAGAAAGTCCTTCCAAGTGGCACATCTTATAACCAAAGGGTTCGCATCCAGAAAGCAAGAGGTCATCATCATTCCTCATTAGACCACTCATCGAATATAATGCCCCGCTTGCCATGTACCTGACCAGACACCTACAACAGCTGGAGAGGCCACAAAAGTACCACACAAAAAGGATCCTTGGCCTTAAACACATGTCCTACATGGACAGACTCAAGAAACTTCAGCTGTTCTCAGTCTCTTATAATCTACTCTGAGGTAATCTCTGCTTGACTTACAAAGCCATGTCCGACCCAGCCCTACTTGAAATGCTATATGTAAAGAAATCTCAATCCCCCTGTGCCACATGCTCCAGAGATCACAACCTCACTACTACAACCAACAGAATATGCTGGAGGGACAGGTTCATTTCCGAAAGACTGGCCATACTCTGTAATAGGCTTTGCATTAATGTCAAGCAGAGCACCTCGCTGGCCCTCTTCAAGAGAAATCTCGACAAGTGGATAAATAATAGAAAGTTCACCCCAGGGATCACTCCAGTTGCCCTACTGGATAGAGGCACTGTGAACTAACATTGGGTGGCACGTTTCCAAGGAAATTTTTTTGGGCTAGGCTTGTAAAGGCTCCAGGGCCATTAGCCTAGTACACACCTATGAACGCTGAGATGTTTAACCCAAGATGAAGAAAAAGTAGTAAAATCAGAACTAGCCAGTATACATGAAAAAAATAGTTGTTGTTCTTCTTTCGGCTTTTCCCGGTTAGGGGTCGACACAGCAGAACACCGGTCCGCTAATGATTGGCAGTTGATTTTTACAGTGCCAAGGTGCCAGCCCGACACCCATCCTTCAACAAAGGCATGCATATTCATGCATGTCTTTCGAACACCACTCGACTGCGGGGAGGACATGCAGACTCCACAAAGAAGGCGCTCCAGCCGAGAATCGAACGGGAGAACCTCTTGCTGTGAGGCAACAACGCTACCACTGCACCACTGCGGCTACTATACATAAAAAAATTGTATTAAAACCAAATCCTCATATTGTAAAAAGCAGCAGTCAAAAACTAATGTGAGCTTGACAGTTAAGAATTATGAAAATAAGAGTGGTAGAAGTGTATACTCTTTTTTTTTTCCAGATCTATCAAAAGATTTCCCATCCTTGTCAGAATGAGAGGGATTAGCATTAGCTGTGTATAACTGCAGAAGGATTTGACAGAGAAATCACTGCAGGGTCAGATCTGGGATAAGAAAGCTGGTGCTTGCAAGACTGAGGAACCTTATAAAGTCTATCTGCCTTCTTAGGGGCTGCAGGCTGACTATCAGACACATTACAGGCTGTGATAAAAACATACTCCAAGACAGAAAGCCCAGCAGGAGCAGAGGTAGGTTGAGGAAATTCCTGTTGTAGTAAGGCATACTATTTTTTCAAGGAAACTGGGATGTCAGTTTAAAAATACTAACTCATTCTAGAAATGGTTTCAGAAAAAGAAAACACTTTGAAGAAAGTCAGAGAAACTCTCCTCAAAATCAGAACTTGTTGTCTGAGGAAAAGTGATAGCATTTGTTCCCTCCAATTCCATTCCCTGTTCATCACAGTGGGAATCTAGATACAGAAGAATATCTTTCTTTTACCAAAAACACTAGAATGTAAATGATTAAATGCCTGAGTTAAGCTCAATAAATCTCCCCTTTCTAAAGCGACAGACACAGGGGAAAAATATTTAATTTTCCACTTCTTTTTACAGTGAAGTGCCATAGAAGCAGGCAAATTCACGTCAAGGCCATCATCCTAGGAAATAGACAAAGTCCAGCCTTTTCTCTGAGACTAAAAGAGTTTCTTCCCATGTCTTCAAAAGACACGCCAATAGCCACAGAGGACATGCTCACCAAATGATCTATAAAAATCAGTGTATACCAAGATTATATATTCCCCATCACAAAGGAGGGATGGGCCTCTTTGAAATTGATTACATGTATAGATCTGCAATCATGGGACTCCACACATATCTACTGACCTCACAAGAGCCAAATGTAGTGAAAGTTTTGAAACAAGAGCAGAATAAATCTAAATCCAAGATGACTTTTCTGCTTAATTTAACAGAAGCATATCGACGTCAAGCAAGAATGGAAATCAAATCAAAAGTAGATAAAAATCAGGCAGCAACTGAATGTGCCAAAAAAAAACAAAAGAAAGAATATAAGGTGAAGGACCAGATGAGAAGGCAAGAAATGTGGAAAAAGCATAAATATAGTTACAAGTATAGAAAAGTTTTGGAAGAACCTCATGTTGATCAGGAAAGAACGCAGGAATGGTTAAGGAGAGGCAAATTCAAACCAAGAGATGGAAGGTTAATATTGGCATTCCAAGATACTGGGCTACGTACATGCTGGTTTACAAAGTCCATTGAACATGTCTAAGAAATAGACAAATGTAGGTTTTGTAAAACCGAATTGGAAACAGTCGCACACCTAGTTGCTGGATGCGACACAAATGGCAGAAGGACTGCATACTGAAAGGCACAATAATGTGGCGAAACTGTTGCACTGAGGATTGTGCAAACATTATGGTACTGAAGTGGCTGAAAAACACTGGAAATATGAGTCACAAAGCATCATAGAAAATGATTAAGTTTATATCACATGGGATCACCCATTGCCAACAGTTCCAAAGACAGATGCTAGAAAACCAGATATAGTGGTCCAAGAAAAGAAGACAAAAGTAGCATTGATATAATCACACCCAGTGACTACAGTGTCTTGCATACAGAGAGACACAAAGTCATGGAATACCAGGATTTGCAGGCAGAAACGAGACCAATGTGGAAGAAAGATACCCAGATAGTTACAATAGTAGTAGGAGCAATGGGTCTTATAAAAAAGAATCTACAATCGTATTTAGATAAGTTATCAATCCATGTTTGCTCTGAGAGTGTTGATGGAGAAGTATAGAGAATGTCAGAAGGAGTTGCATTGTGTTTTGTAGACTTAGAGAAAGCATATGACAGGGTGCCTAGAGAGGAGTTGTGGTATTGTATGAGGAAGTCAGGAGTGTCAGAGAAGTATGTAAGAGTGGTACAGGATATGTACGAGGGTAGTGCGACAGCGGTGAGGTCTGCGGTGGGAGTGATGGATGCGTTTAAGGTGGAGGTGGGGTTACATCAAGGATCAGCTCTGAGCCCTTTCTTATTTGCAATGGTGATTGACAGGTTGACAGACGAGATCAGACAGGAGTCCCCATGGACTATGATGTTTGCAGACGACATTGTGATCTGTAGTAAGAGTAGGGAACAGGTGGAGGAGACCCTGGAGAGATGGAGAAATGCTCTACAGAGAAGAGGAATGAAGGTCAGCAGGACTAAGACAGAATATATGTGTGTGAATGAGAGGGAGGATAGAAGAATGGTGAGGATGCAAGGAGTAGAGGTAGTGAAGGTGGATGAGTTTAAGTACTTGGGGTCAATAGTTCAGAGTAACGGTGAGTGTGGAAGAGAGATGAAGAAGACAGTACAGGCAAGATGGAGTGGGTGGAGAAGTGCGTCAGGAGTGATTTGTGACAGACGAGTACCTGTAAGAGTGAAAGGGAAGGTCTACAAGAGGGTAGTGAGACCAGCTATGTTATATGGGTTGGAGACAGTGGCATTGACAAAAAGGCAGGAGTTTGAGCTGGATGTGGCAGAGTTAAAGATGTTAAGATTTGCACTGGGTGTGACGAGGGTGGACAAGATTAGGAATAAGTATATTAGAGGGTCAGCCCAGGTTGGAAGGTTTGGAGACAATGCTATAGAGGCAAGATTACATTGGTTTGGACATGTGCCGAGGAGGGATGCTGAGTATATTAGGAAAAAGATGCTACGGATGAAGCTACCAGGTAACAGGAAAAGAGGAAGGCCTAAGATAAGGTTTATGGATGTGGTGAGAGAGGACATGCAGGTGGTTGGTGTGACAGAGCAAGATGCACAGGACAGGAAGAAATGGAAACAGGTGATCTGCTGTGGCGACCCCTAATGGGAACAGCCGAAAGGAGATGATGATATCAATCCATGTAACCCCATACAAACTGCAGGAGTAGTCATTATTGGGCACATTGTGGGTGCTGGGAAGAGCACTTTTGGATGACATCAAAGATTGAAACAATACTAATTTCATGAGCATTAATCGTACTTTGATTTCGGAATGGGGTCCATTCCCTTCATGGTATTAGAAACCCAAAAGTAAAAAAAAGACATGTCTAACCCCTGGTCCATGGCGGCTGAAAGAAGTACCCCACAGGAAGCAAAGGAACAAAATGAGTCATCTGAGGAACCAGGAATGGCCACTGCAGGTTCACCCATCTGTGGCTGAGGCAAAGAATCAGCTGCTGTAGTGGCAAAGGCTGTTTGGAGATTTTTTTTCTTGTGTCCAGAAGACAGAAGTTCCATGGTTAAGCCTTGAAAGAAGCCTGAAAAGTGGCTAGTAATGTCAGCAATAGTCAGTAAAATGTAAACATAAAAAAAATAGTATTAAGGCCAAAACTGCACTACTAAACACACTTGCCCTAGATTTTAACATATTCTATTACATTCTTCTATTTTCTTTATAAAAATAAGAAGCGGAATTTTTTTTTCCTCCTTAGGGAACTTGTATCTCCAGCTCTGGAGAAGTGCTAGCTGACCATCAATCCATGAAAGCCCAGAAAAGGAGCAGTGTTCAGTGACAGGAAGCACTGAAGAGCTTGGTAACCAGGCTGCTGATTCTCTCCAACCCTGCTCAAGCTGTCAACGGTCTGGGCACATGGAAAGTGCCCAAAAGCTTTGGATGGCTGTCAAGTCCTTGGTGGGAAATAACCCCCATAGTTAAGGCTACTGCAGCAGTGATCAAATGCTGAACATTGACAATGACAATAACAACTAAATTAACCCAACCACTGCACCATTCACCACTAATTAACATATGTGCTGTGGCAGAAATAATATGTTATAAAAACAAGGTTTTACCTAGCAAGACTGAGAGGGTATGACATAGACAAGTGCATGAGGCAATCATTCTACAAGAAGTGCTCAAACCTGCTTTGAATAAACTGAAGCTGTGTAAGCTCCTGACAGTAACTGAAAGTGTTTACTACACTTTGACAGCAAGGAGTGAGAAGGCCCTGCTGCAGTATTCCAGAAAGTACCCAGGCTGCATCAAGGCCAGCGGGTCGATAGTGATGATAGCAATGAAAGTGTTAATGGCTTGTGCTTCATGAGTGACTGTAAAATGCAGCAACAATTTAAGTTTAAGAGTTTTTAAATTAAAGAACCTGTTAAGAGAGCAAGTTTTCATGAACTGGGAAGCAGGCTGCTCTTACTTAAGAGTGAAGCACAGTGGTGCTCCCTTCTACCAGCAATCTGGAGACTTTTTTTTTTTTTTTTTTTTTAAACAGATACTTGCATTCACTAGCAATATGTGGAATAACCAGCTGCAATAACTGTCAGAATAAATTCTGACATGAGAAATAGTGCATCCTTGCCTACTGCAAACCTATCTTTCCTGGTTAGAAGATAGATAAATCTGTAACAAGACTTCAGAAAGGCTATGTTTCAGAAAAGTGATACATAAAACTTCCAATAAGTGTAAAAACATTGTTTTTTTTTTAAAAAAAAAGGTGTATGCAGGATTACTGCAACTAGCTGCATTACACATGTGGGCCACACCTCCTACTAATTATACTACCACTAAAGGTGGCCATGTATTGGGGAAAATGGCAAATACAATCTAAATTCTCAGTTTTTGCACTTGCAGGAAATTGCAGGTTTGTGCATCTCAGATGTCTGGAGTAATACAATGGAGGGTCAAGCCACAATTCCATACATTTGAATTGTTTAAATGTTTGTAGGGAGACACTTTGTGGTAGAGCTACTGGCTATATTTTAAGGATGTAGCCAAGATTTTTTTTAGTTGTTCTGAAGAGCATTGCTTTTTGAAGTTCAGACTTGGCCCATTTTTTTTCTAAACTGCTAATATGCTTTCAGCAGGCCCTGCAATAAAGTTAAATGTAAGATGCTAGGGATGGTTTAATATCAAAATGTTGAAGGCAAAACATTTTTATGCAAAACACCGAACTTAAATGTCGAAAACAAACAAAAACAAAACCTAGACCAAATATCGAACTTCAGAAACACAACGATCAACATTCCACATACACAGACTTCCATTTATGAAAGTCCATATGTCCATTTACATTTTGTGGGGGGCTACGCACCCCTCACCCCTGCAAATTATATATACCAATTCCAAAATCGCACTACAGTGAGGAAAATGTTAAATTCCCTGATCCTCATTATACCATAATCTCCACTCACAATGCCAAATTCATAAGGAATCGAGCTTTACTTCTGTCATTATGATTTTGTATTAATCCAGTTCAGCACTGTGAAACTTTGAAAACTTACTTTTGGCCACATGCTCTTAGAAAACGAGCCTTTGAAATTTTGATGCCAAACCACTAGGGACAGTATGCTGTGGGAGATGGACCTACCTCATGCAAGGCTACTGTTGTGGTAAATGCATCATTTTCATGGTTAAAGAGGTCTACTCCCCATAACAAAACAGAGTCCTTTGCAAATCTTCCTGAGCAGACATCCCTCCAAACAGCTACTGTAAATACAACATCTAAAGATGCATCTTCAAAAAAGGCTGTAGATGTTGCTAATGCTCCAATGGAGCATGGCCTTAGGTACCAAATGAAAAAGCCTCCTAAGTTTGACATAATAAAACTGGATGCAGCTTAACAATCATCTGAAGAGACCAAGCTTAAACACCTAATCTAACTTTATCAAAGGAGGCAAACAATTGTTAATCTTTGAAAACATTTTTAAAATGGTCTCTATAAACCCTAAGTTGTCTGTGGACATTATGTAATAGAGCAAGTACTCCTCATGGCTTGTAAACTACAGAAACAAGACAAGTATCTGCTTGACACTCAGACTTAGATTAGTCTCTGTGTCTACTTTAGGCATAAAAGAGGGATTAGCTCTTAAGTGATACTTGGTCACTTTGAAAAAAAAAAAAAACAAACACGTTTTTTTAACAGAAATAATGAAACTTGGGAATTCTATGAGAGGTGACTGCTTCAGGGAAAAAGATTTTCCATGAGAGGAATTTAAAGCCTGCTGAAGAGGCCAGTTCATGGAAGGGGTAAGCTTCTTTAGCAAGAAATGCAAATCCAAAGGTGGTAATGGGTTCTGACTGGGAGGTCTAAAGAAGGTTCCCTTTAAAAAGGCATTGTACATTTTGAGAGATGCTGGGGAAGTACAGTCTAACCGTCAGAAGTTAGAAGACATATGAAAAGGACTTCAATAAAAGAATAACTGAGCTTAGAAGTATCTTTGAAAGGTGGTCTAAAATTGCAAAGGCATATGGAATGAGACCTAGGTACTTCTTAACAGACCAAATGGAAATGTACATCCACTTGCCTTTGTACGATAAGAGTACAGAAAGATTTTCTGAAGAGGAAAGGAGTTGTAGTACCCTAGTGGAAATGAAGGGATTTTCTGGTGATTAACAAGACCACAAAAGCCAAACTATGCTTGGGGGTAAATATCACAGTGGGGATTAACAGAGGAAAGGAACAGGAGAGTTGTAAGAGTTTTGTTGAGATACAGATGCAAGGGCTTCTCCATATGGTGTCCATGTTGCTTGTGGAGTACTTATCAACCATCTGAGACCTAGATGCAAGTCTTAACAATATGCTCACTATCAAGGATCAGGTGTCAGCTGTTGTCAAGGCATGTTCATTTAAAGAGAGTCCTGATCTGGAACTTCATACTGTCATCATACTTCCATACAGTGGTTCATGCACTGGCAATATGAAGAATAGATTATTGCAAAGCCCTGAATCTTGGACTTTAGGATATGGAGCTAACATAACTCCAGAGGGTGCAGATACCTGCAGTGATGTTACTGACTGGGAACTCCCATCATGTCATATCACTCCTCTCCTGTGGGACCTGCTATGACTGTCGGTCACTGCCGAGTCCATTTATAAAATACTTCTACTTACCTCTTTGGCCCTGCCTATCTGAAAAACATGTTTGTTCTCTACATCCCTGCTAGATCCCTCACATCATCAGGTGCAGAGCTGCTAGCTATTCCAAACAACCCTGATGAGCTGCCTTTATGACATTTTGTACTGATGTAGTCTCTTATCAAGCTGCCTTTACTGCAATTTGTGATGAATTTTATTTCCTTTTATCTGTGCAGTGTTTAGTGGATAAACATGTCCCAGGCTGCGTTTTGCATGAACTAACCCCCCACCTAAACAAGCTGTTCAACCTCAGCCTCTCCACAGGCTACGTGCCCATAGAATGGCGCACAGCAACGGTTATTCCACTCCAAAAAGGAGGGGCCACAACTGACCCTGCTAACTATTGCCCCATAAGACTGACTAGCCTGGTCTGCAAAGCTATGGAGCGCATCATCATGGAACTCATTAACAAAGATATTGGGAACCTCCAAACACTTGACCCGACCCAGTTTGGCTTTGTTAAGGGCAGATCATACCTACTAAAGCTGGTTGACTTCTTTGAGACATTATTGCAAAGCCCTGTATCTTGGACTTTAGGATATGGAGCTGACATAATTCCAGAGGGTGCAAACGAGGGAAAGGTTTTTCACACAGCCTACTTGACCTCGCCAAGGCTTTCGACACCATTCCTCACTCAGGTATTACAGAAAAACTCACCAGCCTGAACATAAACCCCTACGTCACGAGATGGGTTGCCAACTGGCTTATAGACAGAACTCACATGGCAAGAATAGCAGGCTCCAGGTCCGACTCTAAACCAGTCACAAGTGGTGTCCCGCAAGGCTCGGTCCTGGGACCCCTACTGTTCAGCATATACTTCTCAGAAGTACAGGCAAACACAGGAGGACTATGGCTAACCAAGTTCACCGACGAATGCAAACTGGGACCATAATTGACTCTCCGGCTGACATGGATATTCTCCAAAAGGGCCTTACTGAGATGAACACCTGGTGTCAAAGTCATGGCCTCAAGCTAAACGCCAAAAAAATGCACAGTCATCCCATTTGGGAAAAACAACACACCCACGAATTATCACATAGGTGGCAGCCCCCTTAATACAGAAGAGGTAATAAGAGATCTGGGGACTCAGGTAAATAGTAATCTCTCCTTTGACAATCACATTGCCAAAGTAGTTAGGAAATCCTTCTATGTGGCCCATCTAATTACTAAAGGGTTTGCATCTAGAAATAAAGAGGTTATAGTGCCCCTCTACTCGTCACTCATCAGACCCATCATAGAGTACAATGCCCCATTTGGGAAGTAACTCACAAGACACTTCCAACAGCTGGAAAGACCACAGAAGTACCTCACCAAGAGGATTACTGGCCTCAAACATATGTCCTATGCAGCCCGACTGAAAAACCTCTGGCTGTACTCCGTGGCATATCGCTTACTCAGAGGTGATCTCTGCCTGACTTACAAAGCCATGTCCAACTCAGAATTGATGAACATGCTCCACCTAAAGAAATCCAAGTCACTGCGAGCCACGCGCTCTAGTGAGCTAAACCTCACCCCAATAATAAATGGAACATGCTGGAGGGATAGATTCCTGTCACAGAGACTCCCCATGCTTTGGAACAAAATTCCAAACTATATTACGCAAAACCCGTCGCTAACACTCTTCAAGAGAAGCCTTAACGTGTGGATGGGTAACAGAAAATACACCCCTGGGATCACTTTATTGGCTCTGCTTCACACAGGATCAGTTAATTAATCAATGGGGCAGTGAAAGCCGACACACTCTGGTTAGGCTTATAAATGCCCTCGGGCAGATAGCCTAGTACCTACCTATGAACAATACCCTTCATAAATAAGATAAATGAAGTGGGGAGAATGCATCAACCTGGGATAAAATTGACTAAGAGGGGTACTTATTTCTTTCAGATGACCCTCTCCATCAGAGAAAATGTAGAAGAAGCACAGAGGAGTTCAGTGGTCCATTTGCAAACCACAGCTTCCCTTAGTTGACCTCCCAAAGAAAGAACACTTTCCAGGGTGTCTGGTCATCTCAGTAGTCTCACCTCTGTCAGTGTCCGAGAGATGCAGACAGTTATTCTCACCTTATCTGCCTTTCAGGATCCCCTCCCTCAGGAGTAATTACACTACTCTCCAACAACATGTCTCTTGTGTGGTACATCAAGAAACAGGAAATTAATTTTTATCCCTAAAGTCAAAAGGCGATGAGAGAATGTTAGTGAGCATAAACATTAAATTCCTAAAGCTGTTCATTGCTCAAGATTTCTGATCAAATGGATGGACAGCACAGAGGAGTGACAGCCTTTTTTCAGGGCTGCTGACAAAAACCATAGTTGTAAGGCTTTGGAGTCTCTGTTCAAAAAGCCTGTTCACTGTCTGGCTGGAAGATAAGGTTGGTCTTCTTATCTACTGCAACCACAACACTGCTGTTTTCCCATGCTGTCTCAATGGCATCTTTTAAGATGTTCACCTATGAAGGAACTGCCCAGGAAGACAGCTGATGGTGACCTTACACGCCTTCTGGAGCTAGCAGATATGTTCAGTAAACCTGTCCACCGATGATGCATCAGCCTGAATTTGTGATTGAGCGGGGAATTGGCACCCTTCCTTATCATCCAAGTCATCCATTAGGGAATCAATGAGAGATTAAATGTGTTTGTTTTTTTTTTTGAGTGCTTTAATAGGATCTTTTTGATAGAAGGGACATGGAAAATGAAAGTCTCCTTTCTGAGGAGTACTTGTGGAATCTAGACTGCTTAAGACCTGTGGTCCCTTTGACCTGCTGGGTATGATAGTCTGAAAAGCTGAGAGCTCAGGGACAGGCATATCTGGTGTAGCACCTGGTGCTGGCCTTGTGGGAGGCACAACAAGCAGTGCCAACAGGTACCTAGAAGCAGTAAAAATCATACCTGCAGGTCCAGATGTGGCAATTTAGGCAACTGAGGAGCTGACAACTATACATCATCAGTGGGGGAAAACAATGATGCACCATGCACTGAAAATGACACCAAAAAGGCTGCCGCTGACATCACATTTGGAATCCAGCACCTAGCATTGATGTGGAGACCATCTGCATCAGAAGTGCTAGCACGAGTCAGACCAGCGTCAAGGCAGGAGGACCCTGTGACTTTCCTGATATCAGGAGAATTAGTGTCAAGATGTACAGCGTTGCAACAGGTAAGAATGCTGGCAGCCTGGTGGCTGACAACAGCCAAAGGAACTGGCATGAGTAAATTGCTGTAAAGGGGAAGAGGAAAAGCTACTCCAAATGAGTTCTGTACCTGGAAAAAAGGGGCAGGAGATAGGTCACCAGACTGCCTGCTCTAGAACAGAAGGTGAAGGAGAGATATGGGTGTAGCTGGCCTAAGCTCATCAAACTAAGCTGGAGATGCCCCTCATCATGGATTTCCTTAAATCTAGTACAGATAGATAGTCTTATGGTTTATGAAAGATTATAATTTGTTTTAATCATTGTTTTGTCAGCTGGTCAAGTCACAGCAGAAAAGTCCAAGAAACTTGGAAAGAAGCAGAATGCGAGCCCCCCCCCCCCCCCTTAAAATTAGACTAGGATGAAACTGTAACTCCTAGTTCTGGTTGAAGAGACATCCTAGGAGGTTTAGGAGAAATGATGAGGAATCCAATAACAGAGACTTTTTAGGTGCATATTGAGGGGTTCCCTACATCTGGTAAAGGATGACTCAATGAAAGGCCCTACAAAAGTAAAAGCTTGAAAAGTCAGGGGGTTTGCCCACAGAACAGAGGCAATGAATGCACCTGTTGGAAGGTGGGATGTTTCTTCCAAAAGGCGCACCAACAAAAAGACTTTTATGACATCTTGACAAAAGTGAAAAGGGCCTACACCCCAAAAGAAGAAAGAAGGGAAATGGACTTTTGACTGAACAATGTCTGTAAAACAAATAGAAACCGGGAATAATGATTAGAAAGAATATCTGAGAATTTTGCTCACTGAATGAAGAATTATTTACTCAAAATCAGAAGAAATGAAGTCTAAGGTAATTTCATTTGCCTCCATCTTACTAATGTGTAGCTCATGAAAGAAAGAGCACTCCTACTGCATAACAGGAAGAGGGGTAGAGTCCAAAGCAAACTGAAAAAGTTTTTATTTCTCAAGTGATCCAAAGACCTGTGGTATCAGCCAGTTGTTACAGAGGATAGACCTCTTCTTAACAGCTTACATATTTCCTGCTGTAGGACAGAAATGTTTAGCATATTCTGCATTGCATTGCATCAGTCACTTTATGTAATGATACATGACCAGACGGCTTTGCTAATCTCTCTGTTAGTAGTGCAATCTCCATTCTATTTAAGTGAGCAATATGTGACTACATTGCCAACTAATTTTAGTAACTTGGCTGAAATCCAGGTGGTAATGTGATGATCAGTGAACAACAGTGGCACGACATTTGGTGTATAAAACTCTTTCAGGGGCAGTAGTGAGCAGTCGGACCAGCATAATGTAATTTGCTGTGAGTGGGTTGGATCTAGTGAGAATATCTGAGAGATGAAAAACGTGTATAGGGGGTTGTCCAAAGACTTCAAACAGTGTAGGTTCCAGTGAATTTTAAAATCACTTAGCTTGATCCCACTGGGCTGATTCAGGTTTAAAGTCACATTTCCAAAGATGGAATACTTTCTAGAGACTGGAAGCATCAGTGGATCATTTCTCCGTCCAAAGTGGGACAAACAGGACAGTCAGGCAAGATGTCAGGACTGCCAATGTCCTACACTACATGGTCCACAGCCTCCTGGGAGCCCACAGAACATCTGCCTCTGGGTCTGAGACCCTATTGGTAACTGTCCTGGTTACCAGGTTTTGTTTCAACTGTTTATATACAAAAGATCTATTGTAAACTTCAGATAACCTCCAATGAGGCAAATGTAAGAAAACAGAACTCATCTGCAGCCTAACTAATTATGCGGATGGTACCACAGAATATGCAAGAACCGCCAGAAAATAATAGCAATATACCACCCAAGGTTCTGAAGCCAGAGCTTTGAGTATGGAATGACTAGTAAAGATTGCTGAAGGGGCCAGGTACAATGCCCGCTGGCTTGAGCCAGGATTCATTCACTCTTACTATTTCAGATTGGTGAACATGTATCCAGCACTCAAGATGTACAAATTTATATCAGATACTGTCATCCCCAAAAGATGTTTCATTTTTATCATAATCAACAGTTTTATTGCTGTACTTTATTGTTATTCTTGTGTAAGTAAAATATATGTTCAAATAGATGACTGTTATAGTAACTTAGCAGAAAAAAAAACAATAAAAAGAAGGGGATGGTGGGTGTTTGTACTGCAACAGAGATCTTTTTGAACATCTACTATTACCATAAGTTTATTTACACATTTGTACTAGCCTCATCGTTATAGAAGTAGCCAAAGCTACATAGGATGAATTTTAGATAAAAAGAAGTTATATACTCACCATAACGTTCCATCTGAGTAGTTGTACTTCATTTGTCTTCAACCTGTGGGTTACGGATCCGAGCCGGCAACTTTTGCTATCATCAGCTCCGACCTCCAGATTCCTTCCCTTACCCATACTACACCTCCATTGCCTTCCATCCCAGATCGAGTTTGCTGAACTTATACTGAGAACCCGACCTGATAAATATACTTATGACCTATACTGCAGCCCGCAGGCTGATCATGTGCCAAAGTCCAGGGGAAGGAGGGAGGGACGATTGAAGACAAATGTACAACTACTCAGATCTAACGTTATTGAGAGTACATAACTTATTTATCTGAAGTAGTTTACTTCATTTGGTCTTCAACCTGTGAGACAGAGTCCCCAGCTACTAAAACTCCTGGGAGCACCTCATGGAAAGACATTCCAGAGCACCGCGGAACCAAAGGATGCTCTCCTTCTGGAAGTCAAATCCAATTTGTAATGAGAAATAAATGTATGAGATGAGGACATTACAGAACAAATATCATCCGAAGACACTCTAGACCAAAAGGCCGCAGACGTAGCCATGGACCTAGTGGAATGAGCCTTTACCTGACCTGGAGGAGACATGCCTCTGTCCTTATAGACTTGCAGGATGCATGAAGAAATCCATCTAGCTATAGTGATCTTGGAGATTGTTTCCTTCTATAAAACTTTTTTGGGGAAACCTAACAATTGATCAGATTTACGGAATTTGTTTGTCCTGTGTAAATAGAATCATAACTGTCTATGAACATCCAACATGTGGAGTTTGTATTCCATGTTCGTAAAATTAGGAAAAAACACAGGCAAATTGATAGTCTGATTGATATGGACTAGTGATGCCACCTTAGGAAGAAAGGATGGATTGGTTTGAAGGGAAATCCTGTCTTTGTGAAAAATCATATACGGAATTTTGTTGGACAAGACCTGTAATTCTGAAGCCCTTCTTGCAGAGGTAACAGCCACCAGAAAAGCTGTTTTCCAAGATAAAAATTTCAGATCTGCAGTTGCGACAGGCTCGAAAGGCAGAGAGACCAAAGCTTGAAGAACCATAGTAAGGTCCCACAGGGGAACAGGATACTTGACCGGGGGGCGTAACAAAAAGGTGCCTTTGATAAAGGCTTTACACAGTCTGGAAGAGGCTAAGGAGGCAGAATTCTCACCCACATGAAAATGAGAAATGGCAGCTAAATGAACTTTGACAGTAGAAGAACTAGCACTGTGCTGGAAAATATCAACTAGAAAATCAAGAATAGTGGAAATAGTGGCCATGAAAGGGTCTAAACTCCTTTGAGAAGCCCAGAAAGAAAAATATTTCCACTTGCTGCGATAAACCTTTCTGGTCGAAGACTTATGTGCAGCTAGCAAGACAGATCTAACTGAGGAGGATAGTCCTGGAGTCCTAGCAAATATGGGAACTGCAGCAGCCAAGCCGTGAGCTTCAGACTGTCCAGACTTCAATGAGGCACCCCCGAAGGGTGTGAAATTAAATCCTGAATGGGATCTAGGATCCAAGGTGGAGCCAGAAGGTGAGATCAAAGGAAGGGAAACCATACCTGGCGAGGCCAGAATGGGGCAATGAGGATCACTTTGCTGCTCAGTCGACAAGCTTTCTGCAGAAACCTCAGAATGAGAGGTACCGGTGGGTAAGCATACAGAAGACCGGGAGGCCAAGCATGAACTAGAATGTCTATGGGGGACTCCCCCGGTCGGGGGTTCAGAGTGAAAACCTTGCTACACTTCGCGTTGGAAGGAGATGCGAAGAGATTGCAGCAAGGTTGACCCCATTCGCTGAAGATCTGTTCCACTACTGATAGATTCAGAGACCACTTGCAAGGCATCAGAATGGTCCAACTTAGCCTGTCCACTGGAATGTTGGACCATCCCAGAATGTGCATCGCGATGAGAAAGCAACTGGTGGAGATCGCCCATTCCCACACTCTCATGGCCTCTCAACAAAGGAGGTAAGATCTGGTCCCTCCCTGTTTGTTGATATACCAGGCTACTAACAAGTTGTCTGACTGAATAGCAATCATCCCCAGAGGAAGAAAGGCATGATGGGCTTGCAACGCTAGAAGGACTGCCCTCATCTCTAGGAAATTGATATGCAGGCTGGTGTCTATGGGGGACCACAGGGCTTGGACTGTCCTGCCCGAACAATGCACCCCCCACCAGAGTTGGAAGGCATCTGTGGTCACTGTGGTTTTTGCCGGGGCTGGAACAAAGGGTCGTCCCTCCAAAATGTCCGGAGAGCTCATCCACCATATGAGAGATGACCAACACACTCGACTGAGTTGAATAGGATAAGTCAATGGCAATTCCAACAGGGACCATTGAACCACTAGGGTCCACTGAAGAATCTGCATGTGTAGCCCAGCACACGGGAGAAGAGTTATGGTCGCCACCATCAAGCCTAGGGCCCTCAACACCGATTCCGCCATTGGAAGATGCGAACAGTAGATCAGGGAGACATGCATCCTCAGGCTTTGAACTCTCACCGAGGTCAGGAATATTTTGCACTGAATATCTATCCTGGCATCAATTTAGTCTATCATCTGTACAGGCTCTAGGATAGATTTGGATGTGTTGATTGTTATCCCTAAACGCAGGGCAAGTGTCAAGAAATAATCCCTGGTTTGGGAAAGTAGACACCTGGTGGGAGAACTGAGGAGCCAATCATCCAGGTACGGATAGACCTGAATCCCCTGAAGCCTCAGGTGAGCCGCTACAACCGCCATCACTGTGGTAAACACCCTGGGGGCTGTGGTGAGACCAAAAAGTAGGGCTCAAAAATTGGTAATTATTGGCTCCTAGCCAGAAGTAGAGGAACCTCCTGGAGCTTCTGTGCATTTTTATGCGATAGTAAGCATCCTGGAGATCTAACGAGCACATCCAGTCACTCTCTTACAGGTATGGCATGATGGACTGTAGCGTGACCATCCGGAACTTCTCTTTGGCAACTGACAGGTTCAGGGTAGAGAGGTCCAGAATGGGCCTCAAGTCCCCCATTTTCTTTGGCACCAAAAAGAACCTGGAGTAGAAGCCTGCCCCAGACTAATCTGGGGGGACAGTTTCAATGGCTCGTTTTACTAGCAGCTTGGAAATTTCCTGTGCTGCTGCCTCCCTTTGCATGGGTGGTACATCCGGGAGGTGTCTGGGAGATATTGGGAAACCCATGAAGGGGACAAAGTATCCTCTGGTTATGATTTGAAGCACCCAGCAGTCCGTTGTTATGGACTACCATGCCGTTGGGTGCAAGGACAATCGTCCCCCGACTGCCTCCAGAGTACAGCAGTCGGACAACCCCTCAGGGTTGCTGCCCAGGTCTGTCCGAGAAAGGTTCTTGAGACACGAAGTTCCACGGATCCCTCTGCCTCTGGGCCGGTGTCCATTCTGTCCCCCTCTACCTCTGGGGAATATCAGACCTGAGTGTCTTTGGAATACTGAGACGTCCGGAACCACATCTTCTTTTGCCCTCTCTGGTTCTGAGAAAAAGGACCTTTGAGGGTTAGAAAAGAGGATCCCAATGGCAGACAGTGTCTTCCTGTCCTTCTCACTCTGGACTAATTCTCCTTGAAGGTCTTACGAGGGTGTAGAACCATCACAAGGGGCACTGGCAAACGACGCCTTAAAGGGTTCGGAAAATTGACATAACCTGAGCCAGGCATTACACCTCATGGACACGCCAGACCCAGCCACCCTAGCTGCTCCTTTCGTAGCAAGGGAGAGGAGTCGCATGGACATATTACATACAGCTTTTAGAGTGGCCATCCTCACGGAGAACAAAGCCTTGTCCTCCTGCGACATGGACTTGGGGGTAGACTCCTCCAGCTCCTTTACTAGGTTGCATTGGAGTCTAGTGACATGGGCCAAATAATTCAGTGCCTTCATCGAAAAGGTAGCTGAAGTGTACACCCGCTTTCCTAGGCAGTCCATCATCCATGACTCTGGGTCAGCAGTGTGGACAGCGGAACTCTCCTGGGCAAGTTCCTTCTTAGTGGCTGCTGCTACCACCATGGCATCCATGGGGGAGCCCTTATTCCAGGATGGTCTATCAATGGGGGGGACTTACAATTTTATTGGGTCGCTTAGGAATAGGCTCCATGGTGTCCGGTTCCTTCCATGCCAGTGAGGTGACTAAATCCACCAAAGGATCTGTGGAAGGGGACACCCAGGAAGTAGATGGGCCCATGCTGAAAGCCTCCAGGAACACAGACTCATCAGAAGAGGGTTTGGGGGCAGACCAACCTCCCTGCTGGTGCAAGATCTCCATGATGTCTCCAAAGGAGACATCCTCTAGAGGTGATCTTGGGGAACCCTCTCCATCATCTACTCTGGGAAGTCCAATGCCTCCTCTTGCACATATGCTTGTAAGGCACATCTCAGGTGGGGTTCTTCTGGGGGGGGCACTGACAAGCCATTTGTTCCTCAGGAGGAACCATCTGGGGCTCTTTGAGCAAGGGCTGTCCCTCTGGTAAGACAATGGGGACTGTAGACAGAGCCAAGGGAGTCTGGGAGGAGTACAAGTGGGTGGTCAGGGGTCTTGATCCGATGGAGAGGACCCTTTCTACCACATCAAATGCCAAAGGAGAGCAAACCTCCTGGGAAACCAATAAGGAGGCCGGTCCCCCCCGGGTCCGACGTGAGAATCAGAGCCGGGCCTGAAGTGAACGGAGCTCCGAGGGAGGGAACCTGGCCGATGGAAAAGGTTTTACTCCTTCAGATCTGACACCCAAGCTCCAGCTTTGAGAGCGGCTCAGATCTGAGCTGGTCGGATCCAAAATGCTCCAGGCAGCTGTCAGAGTCGAGGAAACAGGTACCGTCAGTGTCGACCCCCTGACCAAAGCCAGCCTCAGATCAGAGTACTCTGAAGCCGAAGGTCGGATCAGAGAAGGAGAAATGGGTTGAAAGAAAGGAAGCGAGCTCCCCTCCCCTCCAGAGGGAGGGGGAGCTGGCAGACCCCCATGTGGATCTGTGTTCGGATAAAGTGCATCATCTTATCCAGATCCATATCCAACAAGGAGTGGGTTTACTGTGATGAGACCAAGGACTCCGACCTTGCGGGTCAGGGTACCGAGGTCCGAGATGTAGGAAGTGTCTTCTCTAGCTCCGGGGAGAACCTCATAGATCGGAGCAGAGGGGAGTCATGGGTCCATGGAGTTATGCTGGTTGAAGCAAGGTCCAGGGACCTCTTCCTCTTTTCCCTCATCTTCGACTCTCTCTCCCTTTCTCTACCTGTCTTCTGCTCCTCTACCACAGGCTTAGATACAGAGGTTTGAGTCCCAGCCTGGGAGGAAGGGGAAGCCAGAGGAAGAGAGCAGGGAGAGGCAGCCGCAGCAGCCACTGTGACTGAAGCCGAAGACAAGGAAAGTAAGTCGGAAAGAGGAAGAAGACCTTTGAGGGCCAACATGGCCTTCCTATCCTTTAGGGAGCGGGGGTTGAAGCCCGCACAAATGCTACAATCCACACTAAGGTGGGCCACATCCAAGCACAAAACAGAGTTGGGGATAGCTTATGGCCACACTCTGTGCAGCGCTTGAAAACAAGCTTTTCAGCCATGTAAAGTTAGAAAGAAAGCCTTGAAAAAAGACAGGCAAATACTTTCTAAGAGAGAGCACACACACACCCACTCACCACACTAGTCTATAGAAAACACTGAAGGGGGGGAGGGGCACCACAGAACAAACTACTCTAACTGCCTAAAATCACTAACACTCAACGCCAAAGCGATGGGGGGGGGGGGGGGGGGTACCTATACTAACCTAATCTGACAAAAAATTGAAAATTTCTTTACTCGCAGAAAGTTTAATAACTCACTGCTAGCTGGAGCTCAGAAGACACAATGTGAAGCAAATCACGGCAAACAAGATCTGGGGATGGATGGCAGTGGAGGTGTATTATGGGTAAGGGGAGGAGTCTGGAGCTTGGAGCTGATGCTAGCAAAAGTTGCTGGGTCGGATCCGATACAGATCTGTAACCCACAGGTTGAAGACCAAATGAAGTAAACTACTTCAGATAGGGAAGAGGGAAAAGGATTAGAGTCCACAAACCCATGGAGAATAGTCCTTGCAAAGCCTGCGCTCATCCAAGAGAAATAAATCTCATTTGAAGTGCTTGGTAAATTTGTGTACAAAATACGAAGTTGATTCTACTAGAAGATTTCTAGAGTCCACCTTTTCCAAAAAGCCATAGACTTAGCAAGAGCCCTGATAGAACAGGCCCTGCCTGGAGGTGTATTGTTAAGGTATGAATAACAAAAAGAAATAGCCTGAAACAACAATTAGGACACTGGCTGTTTTAATACAAAATGTCCCCATTTCTTGCCTTCATGAAACAGAATATAAAGGATAAACCCAGGTAAAAGTTTAGTTAGCAGAGCTACGAGGCTCTCTCTTGGATACTCTTCCTGAGGGAGGAATAGAGATACCCTGTTGAAAGTTTCCAGTAGTTTATTCACTTAAGTAGGAAGTTGGATGAGTGCTCTTGTTCTAATACATTACATTCAGCAGGTCAGTTATTTAAAGGCAATTACAGACAATGGTAACAGGGTCAATGGGAGCAGTTTGGAGGAAAATCTGGGAGATGGAAAAACAAGGAAACAGTCCCAAAGCTTAGAGGTTAGTCCCTTATTTGAATATTCCTGAAAAACCCATGAGGGTTTACCAGCTCAGCAGCCTATAGAACCTCATTCTTAGTTAAAAGGCTCTCCACCCTTTTTGCACTTACTGCAAATACATGAGCAACAAGGATACTTTTTTGGTCCAGTACTCAGGAGAAAAATCAACACCACTTGTTTTGGTAATTGCAACATCACTTTTGTGTTATATCATGCACAATGTAATGGCTGCAGTTATTTTTTATATGGAAAACTGAACAAATTCAAAATCGGGGTAACACACCACCTGTCTGACATCAGACTCCAGATCCTCAAAAACCAACTAGCAAAGCACTGCTGTGATTTCCCAGACCATGGAGGTTTCCACTTCCACATACTGGACAAGCTCACTATGGGTTGGCTCGAAAGAAACAAAATGTGATATTTGATAAAATGGAGTTAAGCAGGCAGATCAGGCTGGATGTCCACCACCATCCTGGTCTAAACTCAAGCATTTCCATTAAGAGTGTGCTTTCCACTCAGGAATCTAAACCATAAATTATACACCTAAAACACTTAACCCAGGAATTGGACATAAACCACAATTGCTGCCAATATAAAAAAGTCAGTCAAGTAATTACATTGGTAAATCACTGCATCTACATTAGCGTGGTTTACCTGGTGAACTAGTGACATGGAAAACGAGCTACATTGTTATTTTTTTTTTATTATTATTATTATTTTGCGATCTCTAGATGTATACAAATCGAAAAATAACTGGCATGGGTTTGAAAGTGTTGCAGTAGCCTATGCTGTATGGGACAAGTACCAGAGCTTGGAGAGATGGGAGGAGGAAGAAGGATCAAGAGTTTGGGATCCCCTAGAGGACCGTTCTAGCAGAACCTGCTCTTGTCCTAGAAGGGAGAAATCCAGTTTGTAGTGTTCTGTAAAGGGAAGCACAGAAAACCAAAATGCTATCTCTAGAATATATCTAGAATCCACCACTTTCCAAAAGCCACAAAAGTAGCCAGAGCCCTGCCAATATGGGCTTTGGCCCAGTCTGGAAATGTCTTGTTATGATGAGTGTAGCAACAAGAAAACATGGGACAATCATAAGAAATAATTTGTTTATATGCATGTTATTCTTTTGTGTTACTTTAAGAAATAAGCAGTACAGCAGAGTTCCTGAAGGCAGTCACTCCACAGGCAGCTCATATAAAACTCTAAAAAAAAAACATCCAGAGTATGGAACATTCCCTCTCTCTCTCTCTCTTACTTTTTGGCTCTGGAAAGAAAACAGGAACAACAACAACATGGCTCAATTATACTATGAAACCTTTAAGGCAAGAATGAAGGATTTTCCGCAAAATTGCCCTATGTGAGATGAGATAAGGTTGACTGACCATAAGAAATTGTAACTCAGATACTCTGCTAACAGACATCAGAGCAAACAGAACAGTTTTCCACAATAAGAACTTCACTCTGCTTTGTGAGCAAATCTAAAGGGCACAGTGGAGTTCTCTTCCAATACAAAATAAAGATGCCAAAAGGAGCCACAAACCCACTAAATGCACAGATATGCAAACATCCTATCAAACTATTTCACACATGGTAGAGAAGAAAATTAAAGGATCTAATGTTGTCCAACCAGAATGGCCAAAATACGACTCGTGAAAGGGGAAGGAAAGACTAGAGGATAATAAAATGTACAAGCACAGGAATCTGTCTAATTGAAACCTCACCACCATGAGTGTGAGGAAACAATTAAATAAAAAAACAGAGAAACTAGAGGTCTTAAAACTTCGTTGATGAGCTCATTCACAATAATTTCCAAAAACCCAGATAGTGTTCCAAAGCAACAACCTTTTATTTGTCACAGACAAGTGAGCCTCAAGTAACAAAAAAAAAATCTGAAATATTTTAACAATGTTAAACATATCAACTTATTTATATACTTAGGAGTAAGTGTGGAAAATATACATATTGTTTAATTTTAAACTAGCCATCTCATGGCAAACGATATAAACAGGACCAAAGAATGGCATACAGCAACAGTGGTCCCACTCCACAAAGGTGGCGCCTCTGCGGACCCTGGAAACTATCGCCCCATAAGCCTGACTAGACTAGTCTGCAAGGCTATGGAGAGGATCATCATGAAACTCATAAACAAAGACATTGGGGACCTACAGACACTAGATCCTACCCAATTTGGCTTCGTCAAGGGCAGATCCTGCCTTTTGAACCTGGTCGACTTCTTCAAAACAGTCACCAAGGCCATAGATGAAGGGAAGGTAGTCCACACAGCCTATCTTGACCTCGCAAAGGCATTTGACACAATATCCCACTCGGGCATCATAGATAAGCTATCCAGCCTAAATATAAACCCCTATGTCACAAGATGGGTCGCAAACCGGCTCAAAGACAGAACCCACAGAGTCAGAGTTGCTGGAGCCATGTCAGACTCAAAACCGGTCACAAGTGGCATCCCACAAGGTTCTGTCCTGGGGCCTCTCTTGTTCGGTATTTACTTTTCTGAGGTACAGGCCAACGTGGGAGGACTAGGGCTCACCAAGTTCGCAGATGACTGCAAACTGGGCGCCATAATAGACTCTCCAGCTGACACAAACATCCTTCAAAAATGTCTCGCAGAGACGGATAACTGGTGCCAGAGCCATGGTCTAAAGCTAAATGCCAAAAAGTGTATAGTCATACCCTTTGGCAAAAACAATGTGCCCACAGATTACCACATAGGTGGTAACCCATTAAGTACACAGAAAGTAATTAGGGATCTGGGGACCCAAGTTGATAGCAATCTCTCCTTTGACAAACACATTGCCAAAGTGGTTAGAAAGACCTTCTTACATAGCCCACCTCATCATGAAAGGATTCACATCTAGATCAAGAGAGGTAATCATGCCCCTTTATTCATCCCTCATCAGGCCCATCATAGGATACAATGCCCCCTTTGGGATGTACCTTACCCGACACCTGCAGCAATTAGAAAGACCCCAAAAGTACCTCACCAGGAGGATCAAGGGACTCAAACAGATGCTATATGCTGCTTGGTTAAAAAAACTCCAGCTCTACTCAGTTGCATACCGCCTACTTTGAGGCGATCTATGCCTGACATATAAAGCTATGTCCAACCCAGAACTAATGGACATGCTCCACCTCAGTACATCTAAATCCCTTAGAGCCACGCACCCGAGGGACTTGAACCTCAACACAGAAATAAATAGAACATGCTGGTGGGACAGATTCATAACCCAGAGGCTCCCTTCGCTCTGGAATAGAATTCCAATTCATGTTAGGCAGAGCACCTCACTGACTCTCTTCAAGAAGAATCTTGATGAGTGGATGGGGGATCGTAGGTTTGTCCCAGGGATTACTTCCGTATCACCATTAGACAGAGGCACAGTAAGCTAAACTTTAAAAAGGGCACAGTATACTCAAATCAAGGGGTGACATAAGCCAAACACAATTGGGCTAGGCTTATAAATGCCCCAGGGCAGATGGCCTAGTATGAACCTATGAACCTATGTAAAAGTGCATTTTAGAACAGCAAATACCCACCTCCCCACACTACTACTGAGGAGATCAAACTAAATCCTAGTTAAAGAAAACACTACCTATCTATTTACAACCCACATTCCAAAATCAGGTATTAAGAAAGGCATAACATATACCTAAAAATAGTTTAACTAAAATTGCTTTCGACTAACTAATGCAATAAAGCCTTCATCAGGTCTGTGACAAGAACTAAAAATCAAGAAAAAACACATAGCTGTCTAATCATAAACATAAACTAAAACACTACAAATATAAAATACATCGGTCTAATACTATGTAGTAAATATCCATCTATATATATTACTGTTCATAAAAAACTAATTATTAACAGATCGGAGAAAAATGTTGGTGCTTTGCAAAAAAAAAAAAAAAAAAAACTGTCACAACAGTTTTCATGTTTACAGCCCTAAAAACATGTTTATACATTGAAAACTAGTAGAAAAAGCACACAAAAATAAAGAAAACAGTGGATGAAGTAAAACAGTAATGTATAAAGTGTGCAGGTGTGCGAATGAGCGTGCATGAGCATCCACCAGTATGGCAAATGGGGGAATTGTACCAATACTAAATATACATCTGCGGTGGTGCAGCGGTAGCGTTGTTGCCTCACAGCAAGATGTTCTCCCATTCGATTCTCGGCTGGAGTGCAGGGACTGCCTTCTGTGTGGAGTCTGCATGTCCTCTCCGCGAAATACATGTGTAAATGGGCGTGCCTTCATTGAAGGTTGAACGTCGAGCTGGCACCTCGGCGTTTGTGAAAGTCTACTGCCAATCATTAACAGACCAGAGTTCCGCTGTGGCGACCCCTAACCGGGAAAAGCCGAAAGACAAACAACAACAACTAAATGGTAATAATGGCATGAAAAAAATGTGTGTTTGGAATTTACAATCTCTGGTGTGATGCAATAAATCTATTCAAAGCAGAACTGAGGTTAAATTAACTAAACATATATACACATTCTACACATCACTTTTACTATTATTTAGAACATTTTTAGTACATAAAAAGGCTAGAGGATACTAACTCACACAAACATTGTACAACCAGACGTATCCAGGCCCTCACAATGGTCCTTATTCGTGGATTGGCACCAACTAAAAAATCACTTTCTCTTACCCATATATGATTTTACAGTTGCAGGTTTGTTTGTCTCCTTTAACACCTGTTGCACATCCCTAGAGAAAAAGTGCCCAAAAGGTGTTACAATTCTATAATTCAAGCAGTAAGTTAAAGATGAAGGCTGGGATGTCTTGTGCAGGTAAATCCATCCTATGAGGAAGTTTGTGATAATTGCCCTCAGCCATTTGCAGAAGAAGGGAGAACTACTGCAGCCAGGGCCAAAAGGGAGTTGCCGGTATTATATTTAGATAACCAGAGCTCTTTTAAAGATTCAGAAGGACTATCAGAGGAAAGCCACACAGGAACATTCTCGTCCATGGAGATGATAAGGCATCTGTCTTCCAAGCCTTTGTGCAAGGAATCCTGGAGCAGAATTTCTTAACTGTCTGCTGTGAATGGAGGCAAACAGATCTACTTGAGGAGTTCCCCACACTTTGGTTAATTCCTGGTAGACTCTGGGAGTAACCTCCATTTATGGGGATCTCTCTTGGTCTTGCTCAACTTGTCTGCTACAAAATTATTTTCAGATGGATTGCATGTAGCCTGTAGTTGATAGTTCTCAGGCTATGGCAGCTAGTCTGCAAAGGATGTAGGATCTGGTCACCTCCTGTTTATGTCCTACATTGCTATGGTGTTAATGTCATTACTAGAAAAGGGTCTGGAATCCATAGATGGCTTATTACAGATTTGAGAGCATTTATTAATGCCATAATTTCCTTGCCATTTAAATGCTTCATTCTGTCCTTCTAGTTCCACAGACCCTGGACTTTCACCCCTTTGAATACAGCTCCCCAAGCAAAGTCTGATGGGTCTGTGGTTACAGACAAGAGTATGCGCTGGAGAGGAAAAGGAGAGGCCTGGGTTAAGAGACAATTGATTCACCTACCACACGATCTCCACTTTGACAAACCCCAGCATGAGGATCTGAAAAGAAAGTGGGTGCTGGTGTCAGTCCAAACTGACTTAAGGAACCACTGGATTGTTCTCATGTGAAGTCTGGCCAAAAGAGTAATTGGAATCAGCAGCGTCAGAGGTGCAAAAGGTAGCACACTCGATTTTGGTGAAGAAGGCTGCAGGTTCTATTCCCATACCAGGTAGATCAATTACTGACACTGCAGTACAGCAGTGGAGTGAGCTGTACTCCTGAGTGTGCCATACTCCAGATGAGACATTGTCCCACGACCCCATCTGCTTGAGATGGTGGTAGCTCAGCTGGATGTAAAAGATCCTATGGCACCTATTGAAACAAGATGGGGAAAATCACAGATACCCTGGCCAAATTTTCCCTAATAGTATAAATACTATCTCGGGTCTCCCCTGAAAAGATAAATAAAATAAAATATAGAGGCCATGCACTCTCCTTGTAAAATTTCACTTTGTCCTGAGGAAGGCAAGCTGTCATGAGGGATATGCCTAGAAGACATTCCAGAAACACTATCTGTGCAACAAAATCGGAGAGGATTTCTCTAACTTCACTTGAAAACCCATGTTGACAGAATTTCTGACAACTTATGAAAGAGTCTGCAAAAATAAAGCAGTCATCTAAATATGGAAAAATGTCACAGAAGCTAGTCACATGGAGCTACTGACAACCCAGAGGGTAAAGAAAAACATTAAAAACGGACACCAGTCACAGAATCTTAAAAAAGTACCTAAAACCTTTGAGAATTGGAATGTGATGATAAATGTCTTTTTAATCTAGAGTTACCACCAAACTGAAAGGTGGAATGAGCAATAAATGCAAACTGCAAAGAACGCTTTTGGAATCTCAATGTAAAGGTTTAGAAAAGAAAGGTGTAGGACATGTCTCCAGGTTCCTTCTTTCTTTGGTACCAGAAAAAAAAATGTTGAATAAAACCCTTTTCCTATAACGCCTTGTGACAGGATCCGATTTAGGATAAGAAAAAACAGTGAGATTTCATTAGATGGATGTAAAAGAATCCCTTGGAAAGAAGGAAAGGAATGCTACTGCCAGTTGTAGCCTTTTCAAAACTTTCTAAGAACTCAAGTGTCTGAAGTTTCTGGTGCTACTGTGGGAAATAAAGACCTAGACTTTGGGAAAACTTTACTTGGGTGCCAGTGTGAAGACAGAGAAAAACATGATGGGGCATATAGTTAATCTGCAGTTTTGAGATGGCCCTCCTTGCAATTGTGTTTTGAAAGCATATTTGTCTATGCTTTGTTGGAATTGCTTACTGGTTTCCTATAAAAGGAAGTGAAATGGAAGGAAAGTTTCTATTTTATTTGGGTATGAGGAGGCTGAAAAATCTGGCTAATCCCCCAAATTAACTCTCTTCTTTCAAATCTTTGAGGAACTTTGCAGATGAAGAAACAAATTATACTTTATCCATGGGAGCATTCAGGGGTTCAGTTTTCTTATCCTCTGGTAAATTCTGGGAACACAGCCAAACAAATTTTCTCATCAGGGACTCAGCGGCAACAGCATCACCAGTGTTGTAAGAACTATCATTGTTGTCATATAAAATATGATTAACAGCTGTAATGTGATTGAAGAATTTTTTTGAAAAATAAATTACTGCAGGGTCTGAAAAAATTGTGAAACTGGGGAACCTTATAACAATTACCAGATTTTCTTGCAGCTGGTAGCAGATGGTCAGGCAAACTGCTAGCTGCAAGGAAGGCATCCCCTAAGGCTGGCAAAACAAGGAAAATGGCTGCAGGTTAAAGGGAATCTAACTGCAGCAGTTCATAATATCTTTGCTAGGACTCTGGTATGTCTTTTTGTTCCCACTGAAATAACTCCTTTGACCTGGTGATAAGTGTTAGAAAAAGAAAACTATTCAGGTGGGGAAATCAGAAAAAAAGCTTTCCTCAGACTCATATTCCTAAAGTAGAAGACAAAGAATTATAGTCCAAACCTACTACACTTCAAACTGAATCGGACAGAGAATGGAACCTTTTATTTTCAAATGAATTGAAGACCTGGATTATAATGACTGAAAGATTATAAATAAGCCTTTTGCAAAACCCAGCCAGGCCTATCTGACTGCCTTAACAAAAGGGGAAACAAAAAAGACAAAAAATGCTTACGCTTATACTTTCTTTTCCTGGGGAATCCTCTGAATAGGAGTGCCCAGATGTACAATCCTTCCACCAGGAAATGAGCTCCTCAGTACAGTCCTGTAAAGGAAGAACACCTGCTCCCTCTACCACTGCTGGCAAGAGTGTTTTTCCCCTGCACTTCTTGGACAGACCCTGAAGGGCATGCTTGCCTCTTGGTCCATAGTGGCTTTCCAATGCAGAATACTAGAGCAACTAAGAGAAACTGATGACAGATCCGAGGACTATGATGTGGGCACAACAGACACCCCCACTGTGAAATGAGGCAAAGTGGAAGACAGAGAAAGAACCAAATCTTCTTTAACAACTTTTCACTTCTTGCAGATCGGGCAGAGAATGTCTGAGGAGCTGGGACCCAGGCCAATCACTGTACTTAAGACACTGATAAGCATGTAGTACAAGCCTTATATTGCATTCTCCCTCCAGACAAAAAGGTAAGATGTGAGCTAAATTTGACAGGTACCTGTCAACCCCCTAAACATTTGTCCAAAGTCTTAGACAAAAATCCTGACAGAAAAAAATACAGAAACAAATCCTGATGGAAAAAATATACTTTTATCACAGGAAATCTAAGGTAGTCACCAAAAGGATGCTTATCTGCACAACCAGTGAAGCCACTGCAGAGATCAAGACTTGCTAGTTGCTTCATTGGCAAGAAAGTTGTGAGTTTTTGGAGCCTTATCCCTTGTTTCTACAGTTTTGGAAGCAGGCTAGTCGTCTGATCCTTAGCAGGGTACACCCCATACAGCTTAGGCTACTGCAACAGTGATCTAATGGTGAGCACCATACAGTATATACTTACAAAGAATCCCATCAAACAAAATTATTGTACATCATCAGATCACACTATTTCACTATGAAACGTACAGCATTACTCCTTGCTACCAACAGTGTTTTATAGTCTAAAAGTTTTTAATGAATAAAATTTTCAAAATTCCATATAGTCTTAATTTACTTCACTATAATTATATGAAAGGTGGAAAAATGCAACTTCTTCATAGTCCTAGAAACCCAAACTAAACAATTATAACTCAGAATAAAACTATTTATATCCAACTTTTCATCTGTCATCCACTGTACATCAAACTCCCATTTCACAATAACCTCTCTCAGCAAACAGGTAAACTTACTTGCACTATTGCACTGGGATAATGCACACTCCCTGAGGTCCAGAAACTTTTTGTGCATTGTGGTAGCTGAATTTGTGTGAACAGGCACACACCAGGTGAGGGCAATGCAGGACACACAGAGTACGATCGCAGTACACTGCAAAATTCCACAGCCTGCACAACATGCAAATAATGGCATAATGACATGAAAATGACCTGAATTATCAAAATGAGGGTATTGGTGGATGCAACTGAAGGTAAACAATATGGTGGCACAGTTCAGAAACTGTTCTATTTCATGTATTACAACAATGCCTACAGAGTTGCTACCTGTAGTAAAATCCTAGAATTATGGGAGAGATGGCAAAAACCCATAGGGGGCAACCAGTGCATTAGTACAGATGTACATACAAGAGCCTGTCCTTGCTACAAGTATTCATGGAGGTGAATGTCGATGCTCTCAGCATTGCCAGGTCATCTATCCATTCCTAACATATCATGCCCTCCATCACAAAGAAATAGTGGACCTCTACTGTGTGTTTAGAGGCACCATGCAGGAGCTGGTCAAGATGCGTCACTCTCATATGTAACCTGTGGGATGTATGGAGCACCCACGTTTGAGGGCACTAAGGTATGTATGGCTTTGAGAATATTAGCAACAGGGACTGGTCGATGATCAGTGACACTGTGGCTGTATCCCAGGTATCTGTCTTAATGATGTAGCCCACTTCCAGGAGGTACTGGGAGCCAATGACTTCAACCGGGTCATAATAAAGGCTCCACCTTTGGAGCAGAGGTAGTGGTAGATCATCCGTATCACCTGCCAAGCAGTCTGTACTTTACAAGGTAATACATGTTAGTAGGTCATCTAAGCAGTGCTCATAACACCCACATCTGGCACATCTGTGGCTTAGATCAGTGGTTTTTGTGGGATGATTTTCTACTGGGTGATCTTGCTGATGAAGCTTGAAATGCTCTGGGACCGTGGCTAATGAAACTAATTAAGATACCCACAGAAATTACTGAACATGTTTGGGGACTGTTAAAGGCCCATTTCCTATATCTCAATGTCTCTACTGTATACTGCAATATGATCTTGGAACATACAGTAAACTCTGAGTGTAAAAAGTATTCCATTGATTGCTGCTATGGAAATAAACACTGCAAGGTACAGACATTCAGGTGGAAGTTGTTCAGAAGTCATCGACAGTGGGGGTGCCTAATAAGGAGCCTGTGGAGGACCTGACAACATGGGATGACTACAAGAGGAGGAGGTGGGCAGAGTATTCTGTGGCAATGGTCAAGAGGCAGTATCTGGTTTACAGCTATGGGCCACAATAAGCACAACATATAACATTAAAATGATGCATGCAAAACTACACCAAGGCTGTGCTACAGCATACATGAACTAGCCACTCTGTATGTCAGACATAAGCTACCCAAGTAATGGATTACTGAGCACAGAGCACAACTGTCAGCATATTCACAGATGGGGAGGGTCAAACTGGCAAGTGTCAACAATTAGCAGTACGTATGTGGAGGTCACGGTGCAGGTTAATGCTGTGTGTGTGAGTATGCGAGTCATGGATGGGCGAGTGTGGAAAGCTGAGTAAACTGGGCAGGGGGGTGTCTCTAGTGTGTTGTAACTGGACAGTTGTGAGCAATGCTGATGTGTATATCTGGGTGTGCATGGATATAGCTCCATCAGATGATGCAGCACTCTACTGTGGTCTAATGGACCGCAGATGATGCAGCACTGTAATGAGGTCTAATGGACAGGCCTAGGGCACCGAAAGGAGATTTACGCACAGACAGTATACATCCCTGTCCATGAAGATGTGCCCCACTGTGAAGGTCACAGGCATGATCCATAGTAATCACAGAGGTTGAAGTGCTCCATGAGCACAAATATGGGGATGTGCTACCAGTGGTCTCAGCAAGAATGACCCATAAGTGTCTATATCCATGATAGCCCACAGTGATCTCAATAATGCATAGTGATGTGGACGTGGTGGTACTAGTGGTCTTAGACCATGCCCTACCACTCCCAAAGTGGATTTCTCCACTGGAAGCAGAACTGGACTGACCACTAAAGGTGCAGTGACCATTACAGGGTGCTGCACAGGAGCATCTGCAGCTTACAGTCTCCTTCTATCCTCACTCTATAATGTTGCACATTTAGCTAGGTACTCCCACAGGTTGTTACCCAATTCATGTACTACCTTGTCCAGCTCAGCTATGACTGTATTGGTCTCTGCCTGTCTCTATACAATGCCATGTGCAGTCAGCACACAGCAGCCCTAGAGAAACTTGGATTAGGAAAGTGGGGGTGGAATTACCCACAGAATGGCTGGCTACCAGTATACCAACCCCTGAAGTCCTCCTCAGACTAAATAAAGCTGGAAGAGACCAAATGTGACTCTTTCGCTGGAGAAGAGGGAACTCTCTGGACTGATGGGTTGGCATCATCCTGTTTTAAATGTGGAATCCTGGGGTCCAAGGAGTGAATTGAACAGGCACAGAAGCTATGTCTAAGGAGCTAATGATATTGCTGTCACATGACTCGAGTCAACCACTGACACTATGACCCCTGACTGGGTTGGGATTTGGCTGACATCATCAGGCCAAGACAGTTCCCAAACATCAGGAGGCCTACATCAACACTGACAACAAAGCACCCGCAAAATGGTTAACATACTTGACCACCATTGTACTTTGTGCAAATGATGTTTTTGTAACAACAAAGAAACTATGCTTGTTAGTTGCATGATATGGAGTCAGACGGTTAGTGCAGATAGTACCATAAGTTAAGACATATCCACATGGGGCATCACCAGCTGATATTGACGATGCACCATGCAAATTCAGCAACCCAGTCCAGAACTCCATTGTTTAAACCTGAATTGTCTGGACCCCCACAGAGAAATGCCACGAACTCCTCCATGTCTATGAAGAAAGACGGTCTGGGCAGACCCCAAACACTGACCCTCTGTTCCGGTGCCAGGCAGACTTCTTTACTGTATGCAAGTGCAATCATGTTGATGACGTTCTACTGAGCTGCTCATACATACAATTTTGGATGCCAACAAAACTGATCTTCTATATAAGGTGCCCAGACACATGCATGGAGGGCCTGGTCAAATCACTTGCTCAGAAGCACTTGCAAACCATACGCACAGGGCACCTGAGGCATGATGATATTCCCTGCTTAGGAGAACTTACCTTTGCAGTGACAGTACCTTCAGGCATAATTACCTGTAATACCAATGAAATACAAGTTTAAGCTGGTGACATGTCAAATACACTATACTTCTACTAAGCAAAGACCATACTTGCAGAGAGTGCCGTAACCTTACTCATTTCAACCCAGACATACTTAACTCCAAACAATCTAGCATGAATTGGTCCTTCCTACATCACCTCCCCTCTCAACGAGGCTGTAAAGTCCTTCAATAAGATTGTCCTAGACACACCTGATTCTTTTGTCCCCTCAAGAGAAAACAGAATTAAATCTTACTATGCCCCCTGGCTAACGAAACAAACCTGCTTGATCATACACAAAAGAGGCAGCACCTGGAAAGCGTGGGTTAAAAACAAATCCAAAAACTGATCAACAAAGATAAGAGAGCTTTTTTTCCCCTCTAACCAATGTAGCCCACATAAAAATTAAAAAAAAAAATTTGGACCACTATCAGCAACCTGTTCCACCCTGGTAACCCCACTACTCCCAACCCCTTTCCACACAACACTGCTACTGAAACTGCCACCCTCCTTAACAACTACTTCATAGAAACTATCCAAAAGCTCACACTTAATACACAAAATAGTACTTCTCTCCCAATCCCTGTATCAACTCAGAACAACACTCTTCCCAATACATTTCCTTTTCAACCAGTTCCAATTACCATTATTAAATCTCTCCTATATAAACTTAAACCATGCTCCCCCTCTGCCAACCAACTACCCTCCCATTTCCTAAAAATAGCTGCACAATCCATTGCCTACCCTGTCTCTACACTTACCAATCACTCTATCTCTGAAGCCCTTGTCCCAGACATTTGGAAATCCTTCTATACAATCCCACAAAGGCGGTAACTTGACCGATACCTCTAACTTTAGACCCATTGCAATCCTGTCCCCCCATCTAAAATCTTGGAAAAGTGCATCCGTGGTTCAGTTACTCAAAACACCTTCTTGACAACAATCTCCTTAGTCCTACCCAACATGGCTTTAGACCCCACCATAGCACTGCCACTGCATTACTCTCTTTTACACAAACAATAGCTGAAGCCAGTGACAACAACTTAATCTCCTGCCTATTCCTCGATCTTTCAAAGGCCTTTGACATTGTCTCTCATTCTAACCTCCTATCTAAACTTTCAGACCTACATCTCTCTACCTCCTCCATCAAAACCGGTTCCCTAGCTACCTCACCAGCAGGCAGCAATCTATCCGCTGGCAAACTGTTCTCTCTCCATTCCTACCTGTAAATGCTGGAGTTCCCCAAGGATCAATTCTGAGACCCCTCCTGTTTAAAATATCCACTAACAATCTTCACTCTGCTACTAACCTCTCTACACTTCTACAATATGCTGACAACTCCACCCTTATCACCTCTGCCCACAACATCCCTGAATTCCCAACTCTCACTCAACAAACTGTCTCCTCTGTCAAAACCTGGCTCTCTGAAAACCAACTAATACTTAATTCAAACAAAACCAAACTCCTTCTCTTCTTCCCTAAAACACTCGCATAGCACAAACCCTCTTTCACCATCACATCTCTAAATAGCACCATTATTAAACGTGAACCCCATACCAAACTACTTGGAGTAATTACTGATGATGATTTAAAATTCAATAGTCACATTCAACAATGTATAAAAAAAGACTCATCAGAAACCTGGACTTCTCTATCGCAACCAGAAGTTTCTATCCCCTTCCTCCAAACTATCCCTCGCTCAGTCCCTTCTTCTGCTCTGCCTTCTTTTCACTGCCATTGTCTTTACTAATATTCAATCATCACTTATTTCCACACTAAAGCAAACATATAATAAAAATAGCCAGACTTGCCTCCAATCTCCCACAATAATCTCACCACTGTCCTGCTCTTAAGTCACTCCAATGGCCAGAATTCTCTAAACAACTACTTCCAACTACACATTACACACACTATCCTGAATGACCCCTCCTCCTGCCCCTCTATCTGCAATCTAGTCTCCTAGTACAACCCCCACCATCACCTCTGTACTACCAGCAAGCACCTCCTTGACATATACAAACCCAATAAAAATATTGGAAAGTTCCTCTATATATATACTCTGCAGCTCATGTCTGGAAGTCACACCCTCACAACTTAAGAAGCAATCAAAAATACCTGTTTAAAAAAATAAACTTTGTCTTCAAAAGACATGGTCCTGCCCATGTCAAACCCGCATTTGACATAGTCCCCTCTCTTTTCAACTTAACTGCTTTTCCCTATTAACTCATTACCTCCCTCTACTTGTTTTATAAGCCTTTTCCCCTCCCTTTCCTCTCACTTCCAGTGTGTGTGTGTGTGTGTGTGTGTGTATATATATATATATATATATATATATATATATATATATTTATATTTAAATTTTTATAACACCCACTTTTGCATCTATCCAAATGTTTATTCTATTTAAATGCACTTCATATGTGATATTCTCTAGACCTGTCAGTTATTTGACCTAGTCTATGTACTGACTTGCTCAAATTCTTGACTTGCACTATATCATCTGTTGATTTTATTTATTTATTTTTTTGCAACTACTGTAACAATCTGTAATATTTTTGGGACTTTTCCTCCTTGGGTCTCCACTGAAAATGGACCCCTGACTCAGCTGGACTAACCCGGTTAACAAATGTCAATTTATCAATCAGTAAATAAACAAACACCACAGAGAACTGCCCAGTGTTGACAAGACCCCTGTTACATGCCTCCAAAAATGTGGGACTACCCAAGTGTACAGTTGCCATCCATGTTGTGGTAGTAGGTTTGTTGAGTTGCTGGGTGTTGCTCTGACATGATGCAGAGGGTCACTGTCACTAGTCTTTCTTCAACCTTAATGACAAGCAGGTGGGGGGGGGTTGTTTAGATGCTTTAATACATACAAACACATCAGGATGGATAGCATCAACATAAAGCACAAATGAGCTAGTTAACAGACAGGCCTTATACACATAGATGCTTAAATCTCAACAACTAACTACAAAATGGTAGTCAGGCTCACATGTGGTCAGTATTTATACACTTGTGCTTGTTTGATAAAGTGGTTGAGCCTCTGTAAAACTAGATCCATGGCTGTATGATCTCTCAGCTCATCAAGACGTGTGGAAGAAAGATTTCTCACTTCCATGACTTCAAAATCAAGATTCTCATTCTCGTGCTGTTCTTTGGTATTTCTGGGTGATCTGGCAATGTATCAGCAAAATAAAGGAGTTTGCTTTCTTGTAGACAAGACTGAAATTATACTTTTGTAATCTTAGCATCATACATTGCAGTCGGGCTGAAGCTGAATGCATAGGCTTTCTCAATACAGTGACTAGAGGTTGGTGGTCCTTTTCAATCTGGACAGGTCTACCATAAACATAATCATGGAACTTTGAACATGCAAAGACAATTGCCGAAAGCTCCTTCTTGATCTGGGCAAACTGCTTTTCAGTTTGGGTAAGAGTTCTCTATGCATAGGCAACAGGTTGTTCCTCTTGTAGAACAACTGCACCTAAACTAAATTTCAAAGCATCACAAGAAAGAGTAACTGAATATCATAGTATCTGAGAGTTGGTGGACTAGCAATTCTCTGTTTCAGGACATCAAATGCTCTTTGGTGTTGGTCTAACCAAGATCAGCATACATCTTTATGTGCCAGCTCTCTAAGCAGTGATGAACGTTGGCTCAAATATGGAATGAATTTGCCTAGGTAGTTGACCATGCCAAGAAAACACTGCAAGGCTTGAACAGTGTCTGCTGCTGGCATCTCGAGAATGGCGGTTTCTTTAGAAGGGTCTGGTTGAAATCCTATACTGGTAAATAAATGACCAACATAAGTAACTTTTTGCAGCCTGAATTTGCATTTGTGTGGATTGAGCTTAAGATTCACTTGAAGTGCCCTTTCTAGAACTTTTCTAAGGTTTCTGTCATGTTCAGCATCTCCATTACCTTCTACTAGTATGTTTACTATGACAGCACAACGATACGAGGAAAAAAGTTTCTCCACTGCACATTGAAAAACTTCACTTGCAGAATACATCCCAAATGGCATTCTCAAAACTCTGTATCTGCCAAACGAGTACTGAAAGTAGTGAGCAATGAGGATTTCTTGCCAAGCCGAATTTGCCAAAATGAACTCTTTGAATCTAAAATAGAAAAAACAGTGGCATTTAACATTAAGGCTGCGACTTCTTCGACTGTGCGCATTGGATGAGGAGGTCTTTTTAGTGCTTTGTTCAACTCTTATGGATCAATACATATTCAGATGTCATCTGAGCTTTTATTATGAGGTACACCATGGAAGATACCCACTCATTTACAGTTTCAACAGGAAAAATTACTCCTTGTCGCACCATGGGAATCTTGAGGCAATGTTACAACTGCCTAATGTACACAGACAACCCTCTCCTCCTCCCAACAAATTCCAACACATGTGAGAGATGCAACCATATAGCCAAACTGGAGGCTAAGCTCTCTCAACTCAGTACTGGCGTAACCAGTCAGGAGGAGTAGGAAACCACACTCACTACAATTCCAGTCTCACATAGACCTACCACGACAGCAAACCAAACACATAAACATACTAAAATCTGCCTAAGCAGCAGAGACCTCCAAAGCAGACACCCAAGCAACCTCTACCCCAAAACAAAACACATGCAACACATAGCTCACAAAGCCAGTGTGCCGAACAGTCACAGCCCTTAACGCTAAACAACACACCTGATACACTCGTAATAGGTGACTCTATCATCAGGCACACTGACGTCCCGCTCACCAGGCTGAACAAGGAGAAGGTCACGGTGACCTGCCTATCGGGTGCTAGGATCCGCCACATAACACAAGCACTCAGGTCACTCCAAGGCAAGTACAAATATGACTCAGTCATTGTCCATGCTGGTGTGAATGACCTGAGACGTACCTCCCTGGACTACATGAAAAGAGATATAGAGGAGCTCTCTGGGCATGTAGCCCAGGCCGGTATGACCCTGACCTTGAGTAGCATCTTACCCTCACCAAGAATGATGCCACAATATGAAGACAAGATGATCAATTTCAACAATTGGCTTAAGTGTTGGTGTCATTCAAAGGGGATCCAATGCCTGTCAGCCTGGGATGACATGCTCGACAAGCCACGATGCTTCACTAGGGACGGCTTGCACCTGTCACCCTGGGCTTTCGGATATTGGCAAAGGCTCTTGCTACCCCATAGTGCCTTTTTTAGGCAAGGCTCAAAAGACAAACCCACCTCCATAGGTATCACAAGGGATAAGAAACTAAGAGTAATGCTACTCAACGCCAGAAGTCGAAACCTCAAGATGCAACTCTCCTTAGCATGGAGAACATCGATATCTGTGTAGTAACAGAAACCTGGTTCAAGGATCTCGAGAGCACCCCAGCACTACCAGGTTATACCTCATACCATGCTTTTCGCCCAAAACTTGGACCGAACCACAAAAGGAGGGGGGAGTATCAATATTAGTCAAAGATACCCACACCTCCAGGTTGGTGGCACAGCACGAAGCATCAGAGACTATCCATGTGCAACTAACAGTGGGTAAAACTGCCTTCCAGTTTATAGCCTGCTACAGACCACCCTCCCAAACCCAGGAACCCCAGCCTTCCTGAGAACACTGGAAAATATGAAGGTCTCTCCAAACACCATTATATTGGGTGACTTCAACTACCCAACCATAGACTGGGAGCATTACTCTAGCTCCAACACCTAGCCCAAAGGTTCCTAGAATTTATAAACTCAAATGCTATGGAACAACTTGTTACCACTCCCACAAGAGGGGAAAACATACTGGACCTGATCATCACCAACATGGGGACTCTATGCTCCAGACCAGAAGTGTATCCCTCACTGGTAAGATCAGACAATAAACTAATCTCACTGGATATTCACATCCCGACCCCACCCCATGCCCAGAAAACCACAGTGAAAAACTTCTCTAAAGCAAATTTCACACTCCTCAAAACCGAGGTGGAATCCTTCAAAGCCCCGGCCTCTGGATAATGCCCAGACCACAAAATCCTTTATAAACGCATTCTATGAACACCTTCAGGAATGCATGGATCATGCAATCCCAAATAAAACCAAGACCCAATCCTCCAAAGGCAGACGTCGTGTCTGGTGGACCCCAGCCATAAACAAACTATACAATAGAAGGAGGAAGCTACTACATGACAGAGCAAAATCCCAAAAAGGGAAGGCATCTCTGATCAGTATTAGCAAAAAACTACGGGCACTCATAAAATCGTCTAAGGCCAGCTTCGAGAGAAAAATTGCACAGGACACTACAGATAATCACAAAGCTTTCTTTAGTTATGTTAGGAACCTGGGTGGGAATTCCCAGACATGCTCAGAATTAGTCCAAAATGACAAAAAATACACCAAACCCACAGACATTGCCAACATCCTAGCTGACAGGTTCAGCGCAAACCCCCCCCCCCACCAAAAGGGCTAATATCTATCCCAGCAGAGTGCTGCCCCCCTGACATCTCAGATGCTCAGGTAAGAGCTGTCCTCTCCAAAGCAAGAAACACAGCATCAACGGGACCAGATGGTGTCCCGGCTCATGAACTCCAAGAGGAGCTAAACCCAAACCTAAAACTACTGTTCAATCTCAGCCTTACTACAGGATATGCACCCAAAGAGTGGCGTACAGCAACAGTGGTCCCACTCCACAAAGGTGGTGCCTCAACGGATCCTGGAAACTATCGCCCCATAAGTCTCACTAGCTTGGTCTGCAAAGCTATGGAAAGGATCATCATGGACCTTATGAATAAAGATATTGGGGACCTACAGACATTGGATCCTACCCAGTTCGGCTTTGTTAAGGGCAGATCCTGCCTCTTAAACCTGGTCAATTTCTTTGAAACAGTCACCAAGGCCATTGACAAGGGGAAGGTGGTCCACACAGCCTACCTGGACCTCGCAAAAGCCTTCGATACAATACCCCACTCGGGCATTATAGATAAGCTCACCAGATATAAACCCCTATGTCACTAGATGGGTTGCAAACTGGCTCAAGGACAGAACCCACATGGTTAGAATAGCTGGAGCCATGTCAGACTCCAAACCAGTTACAAGTGGCATCCCACAAGGCTCAGTCTTGGGACCTCTCTTGTTCGGTATATATTTCTCGGAGGTACAGGCCAACATGGAAGGACTGTGGCTGACCAAGTTCGCAGATGACTGCAAACTGGGCACTATAATAGACTCTCCAGCTGACACAAGCATCCTCCAAAAGGGCCTCATAGAAACAGACAACTGGTGCCAGAGCCATGGCCTCAAGCTAAACGCCAAAAGTGTATAGTCATCCCTTTGGCAAAACAAAGTGCCCACAAATTACCACATAGGTGGTAATCCATTAAGTACAGAAGAAGTAATTAGGGACCCAAGTTGATAGCAATCGCTCATTTGACAACCACGTGGCCAAAGTGGTTAGAAAAACATTTTATATAGCCCACCTCATCATGAAGGGATTCACATCTAGATCAGGGGAGGTCATCGTGCCTCTTTACTCATCCCTCATCAGGCCCTTAATTGAGTACAATGCCCCTTTTGGGATGTACCTTACCAGACACCTGCAGCAACTGGAAAGACCCCAAAAGTACCTCACCAAGAGGATCAAGGGGCTCAAACAGATGCCGTATGCTGCCCGGTTAAAGAAACTCCAGCTCTACTCAGTGGCATATAAAGCCATGTCCAACCCGGAATTAATGGACATGCTGCACCTCAGAAAATCCAAATCCCATCGAGCTACACGCTCGAGGGACTTAAACCTCAGCACTGAAATAAATAGGACATGCTGGGGGGACAGATTCATAACCCAGAGGCTCCCTTCACTCTGGAATAAAATCCCAGTCCAGGTTAGGCAGAGTCCCTCATTGACTCTCTTCAAGAGGAATTTTGATGAGTGGATGGGAGATCATGGTATCACTTCTGTGTCACTGTTAGACAGAAGCGCAGTATACTAACCTCGAAAAAGGGCATAGCAAAATTAATTTAAAATGGGTGGCGAAAGCCATACACACTCTGGCTAGGCTTATAAATGCCCTAGGGCAGATAGCCTAGTATGAACCTATGAACCTATTTTATCTAACTTGGCTTTGAATCTGCCCTGCATGGCTACTGGGAACTTTACGTGCTGGCCTGATAACTGGACAGACCTCTGGGTCTAACTTCATGGAGTACACAACTGGAAGTTTGCCTAATTTGTCTTTTAAAAGATCAGCATAGGTAGAAAAAAAATGTGCTGGGCAAAATTAAAGTAGTGATCTTTTAAGCTAACATGATGGACTTCCTTATTAAATAAAAACAGTCCCATTTTCAAACCATCTCTCTGAGCCCTAATAATGACTGGACATGGCTCTTGACCACACAGAATAATAAGTCGTAGCTTCTTCCAGCAGAGTAACAAGAAAGCACTACTGAGCCTTCAGTCTGAATTTCTTCACCTCCATAAGCAACAAGTTTTGCACACTTCCCCATGATGCACTTTAGCAAATGTTTCTACAGACATAACATTGCACATTAAATCTGTGCCAACTTTGAGCTCTGTGGGTTTGCCATTTATCTGAACAGTACAAAATACTTCATTCTTTGCCCTTAAATCTACTGCATTGACCGTTTCATTCAGTACGGACACACCATCAACATAATGAGTAGGGTTGCAATTGTCTAACTATAATCAACTCATTTCTTAAAATGTTCCCTTTTAATAAAAGAATGTGGGTCTTTTGATTTACAAAATCTTTTGAAATTATTCCATTTATTGCATTTGTGGCATTGCTGAACAAAAGCTAAGCATTCCTCCCTTTTAGATTCATGACTTCCACCACAATTACGACAGTTGACAATGAAACTAGGTTGGGGCCCATGCTTTGAGTTTGCTCACTCACTCTTATGCTTCACTGAGACTGTGCGAACTCTGGAATTTGCTAGAAAGTTCTGGGGTTTAGCAGCGAGTGCTGCAGGGGCTACAGCTGCTGCCATGTGCTTGGGCCTGTTTCTTTTAACCACATGCTGCATACCATCAAGATGAACTTTATCACTGTGCCTTCTAGAGATATTCTCATTTGTAAGCACATTTGTGTGTTTTCTGTGAGCTGGTATTTCTGACAAATCTCAATGGCCTTATTCAAAGTTAAATCACTGTCAAGAAGCAAAATCTTTCTCACAGCATCATCTTTTATACCACACACGTCTTTTATCATCTCATCACTTAAGTCACCAAATCTGCATGTTTTAGCTTTATTCCTCAGGTCAGTTACATATGATGCAAACATTTCACCAGGCTTTTGATCCCTTGTGTAAAATAAGTGCCTTTTCAATGTAACATTCTTCTGGGTCAGGGTGTTACACATTTCTCTGAATTTACATTTTAAGTATGCTGGGTCCTCCCTTGACTCAGCCGGTACAACGATATGATGGTTTTCCCCCTCTCCTGTATAGATAGCAGGTGTATACACAAATGAACATTCCTTTTCATTGGCTTCTGACCCAGCTAAATTAAAATAGAATAAATGCCTTTGTAAGGTCATCTTTATCAGAAAAATGCAGCCTATGTGAACATGTCATACTCTTGCTCAAACACTCTCCAGTTCTCAGAAATATTACTGTCAAAACACAAGGGCACTAGGTTTTCGAAATACATCTGCCATGCCCACAAAGTATACATAAACACACTGAAAATATAGCCCTTGTAAGTATGTATGAACAAACAGTTCTGTGAGCTTGTAACAATGTTCAAATGTACAACAAACTCTTCAAAATACTGTACTTTGCAAAATATGCTTTGTAATGGCTGCACTCTGTGAAATACGCCCTGTAATGGCTGTACTTTTGCGAACTAGCTTTACTGTAACAATGCACAAACATGCGAACACTTTATACACTTATGACAACTTGAATATCTTTGCTTAATACAAAAATACATGCTTTGCAAAAATGTGATAGTTTCCCCTTATTTTATAAGATTTATGCAATTCGGACTTTATTTCAAATATTTTCTGTAGTAACTCAAATATTACCAATAGTGCACATATCGGTTTATGCAAATATCATTTAGAATGTTCTGTATGCCTTGTTTCATATTTTACAAAAAAGAAATAGTGCTGAGCAAAGTTTTAATATCTGAAATTAGTCTCTGGCTGGTTTTACGAAGTTTGCACATTTTAGGGATAATCCACTCAACTATATTCCTCCAGTTCTAAGCACGTGCCTTGTTTTGGCCATGCCGCCTCTAACTTCATGCCCTTTTGATATGCCGGTTTTGACTCCATGTCCTTTAGACATGCCACTTCCAGCACCATGTCACTCGTCCTTCTCTAACATTAAGTAGTAGGGGGTGGTTTGTTTTGATGCTTTAATACACAGGAACACATCAGGATGGATAGCATCATTATACCCCTGGGGTTCCACCTGTGTCCCTGCTTTGGGTGCTGACTTGTCTAAACATAGGCTAAACTCTTGGCTAGACTTATAAGGGCCTCAGGGCTAATAGCCTAGTAACCTCCTATGATAAATGTATTTATTTTCTATATTTATATTTATTTATATTGATTTATAAAGTATAAACAAACTAGTTAACAGACAGACCTTACATACATACATGCTTACATCTCAACAGCTAACTACAAAATGGCAGTCAGGCTTGCAAGTACTCAGTATTTATACACTTGTGCAAGCCCTTGGATAGTTTCTTAATGGTACACACACACACTGATTGTGTGTGTGTGTGTGTGTGTGTGTGTGTGTGTGTGTGTGTGTGTGTGTGTATACTGTTAAGAAACTATCCAAGGGCTTGCACAAGTGTATAAATACTGAGCACTTGGATAGTTTCTTAACAGTATATACACACACATTGATCTGCAGTCACATTACCCTGAACAGGAGACTTTGTGTAAACATGGTCATATGTGGGACAGCTCATATCTTCTGTGTGTCTGTGAGTCAGAGGGGGAGAAAAACTGCCTCTGTGTAAACCGTGAAGGGACATACATTAAATTTCCCTCAAAAACTGTGGAAGTGTTACAGGCCCTACATGGGATTTCACTGTGTGTGTGTGTGTGTGTGTGTGTGTGTGTGTGTGTGTGTGTGTGTGTGTGTGTGTGTGTGTCTAGCCTACAGGCAAGCTGAAACCCATGCCAGGTATTCCTAAGGAAGTGAATGCATCCCTCTTCCAATTAAGTCCACCATGTGAGTATGTCTGGAGGATTTCTTCCACCCAAAAGAATAATCATGGTCTAAATACACACTTTTGTACACATATAGAAAGAGGATGGCAAAACATGTCACAGAGGCTTTAAGAGAAAAACTATTTATTGCAGAACTGAGTATAGCAAGAGCAGACTTAGTGATACTGTGGCCCCCATCCTACTCCACACACAGACACACAGACACACAGTCCATAAGGGGATGTGACTGCAAACAGAACATGGACACAGTCAAGCAGCCATGCAATGACTACAGTAATAGCTATGGACATTTTCATCACTTGGTTTCAAGACTCTTAGCATGTTCATAACGCTAATGACCCTAGTTAAAGTAAATATTCACTAATCACATTGATCTCATTTTACACTTCATCTATTCTGTGCTAACAGGTCCTTTAATGCCATGCACTCTTATGAATGCCTTCAAAGTGCTTAATGCATGTTCATCAGATGGGTTGATTACCTCAGTGGGATGTGGAGACATCTCTATTCTTGCTCCTGTACAGGTGCTAAAATATAGAATGGAAACATGTAGGCTGTGTGCTGCTGATATACTCATTTCATAACAGTGCTCATAGCCTAACACCATCCTTCAATGCCATGTAGTCTTGTGCTTAGAAATAGTGGTCCCACAACTGGTGAAGTTAAAGTGCTCAAAGATGCATGTCATGTGCTGATAGCAGCAACATGTGTGACCATGACAGGGCTACCAATTTTCTGTGAGTGACCTGGCCATATTTACTTAGGGCACTGTGGGTGGCAGGGCTTCCAGGTGGTGCTCAAATAAAGTAAAATATTGCTGTACTTTACATTAAATGACAACCAGGAGCATCTACTGGGGGAGTTTTATAAGGATCCCCAGTATAAAGTACATACTGGGCACAGCCTTGTCAGGAAAGTGTCTGCTGCTACTGATACAAGCCACTGTGTTACAGCACCCCTATAGTAACACAAGGAAGTGTCGATCTGACCTTCTTAGCTAATGAGAAAAAGAGGTCAGACAGAGGCACAGTGCACCTGACACGTACAGCAAGTATGCAGAGCAGGTCACTGCCCAGTTATTTCAAATACATTTTATGGGCCCTTGCAAGGCATTTAATTTACTGTAGGTCTTGTTCTTGCTTTTCAACTCAGGAGCAAAAAGCAGAGAACAAGCTTCTGTACCAGGGGAGAATGGAGCGTCTCTACAAACATGGGGTGATTACAGTCATGTTATAGATAATTCTATACCACTATGACGTATGGAACTTACTCAAAGGTATGTTATATAGAGTTTCCCAAGACACCACCATGTAACCGTACTATATACTGTCTGACATAATATGTACATATATGCAATCTTACTATCCCTCACATGCAGACAGACACACACACACACGCAGGCACACACACACACACACACGCAGGCACACACACACACACACACACACACGCACACACACGCACACACACACACACACACGCACACACACACGCACACACACACACACACACACACACGCACACACACACGCACACACACACGCACACACACACGCACACACACACGCACACTACATATTCAGGAGATAATAGCATTTCACACTTGTACAGAGATGCCCAGCTTGGTCTGCCTGAACAGCATGCCAGTGACGTACAGTGCTTGACATGCATGGCTGTTGGCAGAGTAAGGTGCTGTATACAGTGCCACAGAGCCCGGGGGGGTAGGGGTATTAATAATAAGGGTATGCATACCATCATTTTCACCGTGCATCATCTCTTCATATACCAATGCAAGTGATAGTTCCAGATGGCATACTGCTGGCATTCATGCACTACCACAGTTTTCTACCCTGGTGGATAACGACCTACATTACAGTGGTTGTCAAACAACAATTTCTTACCAGTATCTGGTAAACCTCACCAGTGCCATATGCATGCTTGACTCTACACATAACAGTGTCCAAGTCAATCTAGCAAGTCTTTGTCCTTACCCCATGCAAATTTCCTACAGGAACATAGCCATAAGAAGCCAAGGAGGGTGCGTAACCACCACCTTTCTGGTGGTCCCCTTTAGCCATGGGTGCACTGCATGTGTGTGCATCATTCAATAGGGAAATTTGATTTTCTATGCCTAGTCAGCAGTATCAGCCCTAGCATAGTAGCATATTAAGCAGCTGTTTAAGTCGACATGTAGGTACCTATTCAAGTGATTATCAGATGCAGACAGGACAGCAATGTTATCTCTCTCTCTCCTCACTGATACTATCCTTCTGTTATATTCTTTTATTTTGTTTCTTTCCATTTGCGTTTCTGACTTGTGCAGCTTCAGCCACATCTGTGTCTTTGGTGTGGCAGATGTTCCCATTTTGCCACTAGATCCCTCCATATCTTACAGATCACCATTACCTTCCACATCTGCCTCTCCATGACGTAATGAGGTCTTGTTGTGGGAGGTGACCTGAAGTTGCCCCCAGTGGTCAATCACCAAAGGGGAGTGCTGCAGTTCACAGTCCATCACTAAGCAGGAGTTGGAACAGATTATGGACTGGAAGCTTGACGCTCACAGTTGCTGCTTGGGGACAGCCCTTGTATGGCTAACAGAGCTGCATTGTGTGTGGTACTATACTGTGTACCATCTGATGCAGGGAAAACTGTTGGAAGGAAGACAGTCACTGTGGTGACTGAACTCTCCCCAGAGTCTAGCCTGGGCAGTGGGGTATGGAGCTAGGTCCCCACTCTAGCCCCCATCATAGTGTACCCCTTCCTTGTGCATCACCTCCCTCTTCTGTTTGTTGTCTAATCCTCTTCATCACCATTTGTCCTCCCTTTGTCAGTGCATATATAAATCCACTGTTACCACACCACCACCAAACTTTGTGTCAGCACCTCCCCTATTAGTAGTAATCTGAGTTTTATATTTGTTCATGTATCCCCACTTTATTTATTTATATTTTTGCCAGGGTAGTAAGAAATGAACAAATCATATTTACAGATACAAGGACATGCTAAAAAAAAACAATCATACAATTATATATTTACAGATGCAAGAATATGCTATAACACTTAGCTCAAGAAACAGTTTACAATGTGAAAACATGGATGGAAAATTCAATTGTGCTTGGCAGAGCTTTATAGAAAAAATGTTCTATCTAAGGACTGAGATGGCTTACGCTACAGGGATAGCAGCATATCATTATAGAGCGGGTATGAAGACATTAGAAGAGGCAAGTGGGAATAGTTGCAGGAAAGATACTATGGAGAGGAGAGAGAGAAAAGGTGAGAGGCATGCAGAGGGAAGAGGAGTAGAAAGGAGAAGAAGTGTGATAGAGATGCAAAGAGAAGAGGGAAGGAGGATGAATGAGAAGCAGTAAGGGGATGACAAAATGAGATGAGGAAGGATGAAATAGGGATAACGGGGTGTAGAGAGCTGCAGGGTTCATGTAAAGTGACCTGAGTGAGTGCAGCTGCACTTCGTTTGGGTGAAGAGGTATTCCACGAACTGCTGTCTGAAGTCTGAATAGTTTTGGATGTCTCGAGACAGGAATGGAGTCCATAATTCAGGTGCTAAAAGGGAGAATGCATGGCCAGTGCAATAAAGTTTAGTTTTTGGAGTTAGTAGGATGGGTAGAGATTAAGAGATAGATCTGAGATTATCCTAGGAAGTTGGCCCTCAAATGTACTCGGAGCCATTTAGCGTTGTTTAATGTTAGGCAGTGGTGTTCATTATTGGGAGAGTTAGTGATGAACTGACAGGCTTTACTGGACATGGTTTGTAAGGTGGTGGCATTTGTCTTTGAGGCTACAGCTATAATGGGTACCATAGAGATAAGGGCATTCCTTTGCATATGGCAGCTTTGGCTGGCATGTGTTGATATTTCTGCATGCATTTTGAATGTGTAGTTGAAAGTTAAGAGTTTGGTCTAGCCAAATGCCAAGGTATTTGAAGAATGTGATGGTTTCTATGGTGGCATTATTAACATCTTTAATATTAAGGAAGCTGGGTGGTTTGGCTATTTTTTTTTTTTGGTTTGTTCCAAATAGCATTGCTTTTGTTTTTGAGGGACTGAGTACAAGTTCCTGGCCTATTAGCCACTGGTTGAGGGTTTTGAGGTCATTCTGGAGCTGAATTTATATAATACAGTGGGATCTGTTTGACCTATAGATGACCATGTTATCTGCATAAAAAATAGAGGTATCTGAGGATGATCAGATGAGAGTTTATTGACAAGTATGGTAAAACAGTAGAGGGGAACCCACTTTACTAAATAAAATAGAACACTTCCATACCTTTGCCCTCTTTCCTCCCCTTCTTTCTCCTTATATCCTTTCCTTTCCTGATAAAAAAAACAATGGGTACTTGTCCCAAAAAAAAAAAAAGGACATCCTACCTCCCCTCCCCACTCCCACACTTACCGTCCCTGTTTCCTTGTGCATGTTCCTCTGCTTGTTCTTCCCCATTTCTGACTTTTCTTTGCTCCCATTTACCTCCCCAGTTCAGTAAATATAACTGAATAGACACATTGCTAGGAGATACTTACTGTGGTTCACTGTTATTTTCGTAGCATCACTAAGTTGGCATGTACAACTCTTGTGCAGACAACATGCTCAGTTACTGCTGTTCACAAATCCTCTAACCCCAATTCTGAATTCCACTCTCTCCTCAAAGACACTGTCATTTCCATGAGCAAATTTCTTAGAAAATGTTCAGGCAGTAAAACACCTTCTTGTTATTTAAAAATTACCTCTGAACTGCATACTGCTCCATAGCATCTCTGTGGTAACCCCTATGCGGTTGTGCAAGGCATGTTTCTGAACTTCACAGACTGTACCCACTCTATAACTCCTCCCTTTACTTCTGCCTCCACTGATGACTCATCACATTCCTATTTTATTAATATTTATGTTACTGGAGAGTACAGGCAGGATGGAGTGGTTGGAGAAGAGTGTCAGGAGTGATTTGTGACACACAAGTACCTGTAAGAGTGAAAGGGAAGGTCTAAAAGAGGGTAGTGAGACCAGCTATGTTATATGGGTTGGAGACAGTGGCATTGACAAAAAGGCAGGAGTTTGAGCTGGATGTGGCAGAATTAAAGATGTTAAGATTTGCACTGGGTGTGACGAGGGTGGACAGGATTAGGAATAAGTATTAGAGGGTCAGCCCAGGTTGGGTTGGAAGGTTTGGAGACAAAGCCAGAAAGGAACGATTACGTTGGTTTGGACATGTGTTGAGGAGGGATGCTGAATATATTAGGAAAACGATGCTAAGGATGAAGCTACCATGTAACAGGAAAAGAGGAAAGCCTAAGATAAGGTTTATGGATGTGGTGAGAGAGGACATGCAGGTGGTTGGTGTGACAGAGCAAGATGCAGAGGACATGAAGAAATGGAAACAGGTGATCTGCTGTGGTGATTCCTAACGGGAACAGCCGAAAGAAGATGACGATGATGTTACTGGCCTCTCATCTTGCAAATTATACAGATCTTACAAATCTGCAGGGGCCACTAATAATCACTTACACAGTCTTTCCTGCACATTTGTTACCTCTCTCTCCATTCCTTCCATTGGTAAGTAATTATTTTACACAATATCCAATCCACACTCTCTGTGCTACCAATCATTCTACAGCTCTTTATGTCCAACCTGACCATTTTATTTTTTCCTCAACTGCGACCACCCCCTGATACAGCATAAAGAGTCTTCAGTTCCTTCATTAAATACTTTAGTATCTTTTTCAGTGCTACTTTACAATCAACAAAAGATTTTAAGCACAACTAGAGTTTACTTTACTAGGCAAGGCATTCATCTCACCATACCATTTAGCAGTCACATAAATGATTGAAAATATTCATGTTCCTCTCTAGGTACCATTCTAGCCCTTAAATATCAATTACAGTCATCCTTCTGTACTTCTAGCTCCATTTACATCAAGCTCACTCCACTACAGTACAGGGTTAAAGGCCTGACTATGACCCATGTGACCAGAATTTAAGTAGAGGCTTGAGCACCTACTGGAGCTGGTGGGGGAGGGGTTGTGTAGAAAAGGAATAATGAGGCTTAAACATGCTTGCCTCTTGTAGGCATGGAGGGAAGGGGAGTGATGTGTACTTGCTGGCAAACTCTTCATAGTAGAATTCCCTGCTGAGAACCAGAATGTTGGGCTGCTTGTCTACTAGAAGAACAAGATCAAGTGATTGTTCCATGTGGAACAAGTGGCATGCATTGTAAAAGCCCACTGTACAACAACCTCTTGGATGGCAATGAGTACACATGTGGAGTCAGGGCTGCAAAGAAAAAAACACAATCCTCCCAAGAATGAAGGTGCTACTCCCACTATGCTCACCAGTCACCTCCTCCCCCAAAGAAAGAACAGGTCATATTGCTCTCACTAATGAGGAACAAACCAATCAGCAGAGCATCCAGGAGTGCAATCTCAAAGGCTAGGGGCTGGGGAACTGCAGCAAAAACAAAACTGATTCAGCTCTTTTCTATTGCATTCCAGACTCCACTTACTTTCCTGAAGTTCTGTTCTCCTCAATAATTACTACTTTCAAACCCATCCTGTTATCTTTCTAATATTTATCTCTGATATCTACTACGGTTATGACGCATCCTGTTGTCAGCAGGACACTCACGGGTTGAGCAATGTCATCCCATTGCCCGCACTGTGAAGCTGTGCGGCTTTAAAAAGTCCCATTGTTTGATTCGCACTGAACTGCTGAGGAAAAGTTAAAATACTTCTGTTTTTTCCATGGCAATACGGTTACGTCACCAACCTGGACCTGCAGGCAGAGGTATTCTCTGTTAGGTCCAGGTGGTGTAAATTGTGCGGCAATTGGCTGCAAGTCTTGAAGGGGGTGGAAGTTCAACAAGGAAGGGCCCTACATAGGTCGCAGCTGTAGATCGGGTTTGCATTAGCACTTGTACAGCTGCTGATATTCAGATGAAGGACTGAGACTTTTCTATTTGCCAGCCAGCCAGCCAGTGAGGAAACCAAGAAAGCATCAGTCACTGAAGCAGGTAGAAAGCCTGCTAGCCAACCAGCCATCCAGGAAGTCACCCAGACAGTCCAGCAGGCAGGGGAGCTTGCTAGCCAGCCAGCCAGTCCAGCAGGCAGGGAGCCTGCTAGCTAGCCAGCCTGGTAGCTACTCCAGCAGGCAGGGAGCCTGCTAGCCAGCCAGCCACTCCAGCAGGCAGGAAGCCTACTAGCCAGCCAACAAGCTAGCCACTCCAGTAGGCAGGGAGCCTGCTAGCCAGCCAGCCAGCCACTCTAGCAGACAGGGAGCCTGCTAGCCAGCCAGCCAGCTAGCCACTCCAATAGGCAGGGGAGCCTGCTAACCAGCCAGCAGGCGACTCCAGCAGGCAGTGAACCTGCTAGCCAGCCAGCAAGCGACTCCAGCAGGCAGAGAACCTGCTAGCCAGCCACTCCAGCATGCAGGGAGCCAGCCAGCCACTCCAGCATGCAGGGAGCTAGTCAACCAGCCAGCCAGCCACTCCAGCATTCAGGGAGCCAGTCATCCAGCCAGCCAGCCAGTCATCCAGCCAGCCAGCCAGCCACTCCAGCAGGCAAGGAGCCAGTCATCCAGCCAGCCAGCCAGCCAGCCACTCCAGCAGGCAGGGAGCCAGTCATCCAGCCAGCCAGCCACTCCAGTAGGCAGGGAGCCAGTCATCCAACCAGCCACTCCAGCAGGCAAGGAGTCAGTCATCCAGCCAGCTATTCCAGCAGGCTGGGAGCCAGTCACCCAGCCAGCCATTCCAGCAGGCAGGAAGCCAGCTAGCCCAGCAAAGACGGTGACAGTGGTAAGTACAACAGTCAATAGTGTTTTGTGACTCTAGTTATTTAAAATGGGAATATTGTGCTTTATTTAAATTTAAGTTTTTAATGTTTAGAGGTAAATGGGGTGCAGTACGCAGTATTTAAACCTGTGCAATGATTATTTGGAGATTTCCAAGTAGTAATTTTTAAAGGTATAAAAAGTGTGTGTGTGTAATTATTATTGTTGTGGTTGTATGGGTATGACATTAGTTTTTCAAGGCTGAAATGTGTATAGAAGTTGTGTTCATTTCTGGTTGGGGGCAGTCTTAAAGATAAATGTAGTGTGTGTAATATATTTCTATTGTTGTGGCTTTTTCAGGGTACTTTCTGCTTACAGAAGGAAAATGTTTGAGGATAGTTTGCACTTTTTCGTGTGGGTATTTTTTCCTAGTGTTAGTTCTTGCAAGTCAATGTGCATGTGGTATAACTATCTTTTGAGGGGGAATGTTCATAGGTAATATAGTGCATTTATTATTCTAGTAGGTACATATTGCCAACTTGCTGTAGCTGTTTCAAGATAGTTTCCATTTACAGTTGTAAATGTGTGCATTTTATTTTTTATGCTGTCTTTAATAACGTTAAAATGTCCTGCTTTCCTTGTAATGTGAATATGGGAGTGCTGCTTTTACTTGGGCCTGTTTATTGCATCACTGTGCTGGGTAAATTACTGTTAAAAGTTTATTTTTATTTCTCTTAATTGCTATGTTTGGAGGTAAAAGGGGTTCATGGGGTTTGCTGTGCATTGTAGTTTATTTTAGCTGCTCTTGCAAGAAGTACTTTTAAAAGGTAAAATATTTGCTTACTTTTTTTCCTTTTTTTTTTTTTTTTGATGGATGCATGTTCAGAAGTTAATGTTGTACATTTGGGGTTGTGCTAAAACATGTCATCGTTTCAGGATAGTTTGCTTTTATAAGTAACAAAGTTTGTATTTTGTTTTTAGTGATGTGTTCAATAAATTTACAATGTACTGCTTTCATTATAATGCGATTACCGATTACGGTCGGTGCTGCTGTTGGGCCTGTTCGTTAATACATCATTGTACTGTGTAAATTAGTGCTATACATTTATTTCTTTTTTCTTAACTGTTGTGTTCGAAAGGTAAAGCTGGTCTATGGTGTCTGCTGTGCATTCTCATTCATTTTAGATTGGCTTTTTGGTGCAATGAAAATGTGTTTAACTTTATTTTCTGGAGGGGTGGGGGGCATGTTTGGTGGTAAAAATAATGCATTTGGTTTTCTACAAGCTGTGTTAATGTCAAGTTTTCAATGTCGAAAATGCCCCCCCTACATTACATCATTTACTCTTTTACCTTTTGAAATGGTTTGTAATATTAATTCTCTTCTGATCCATTACTGAAGTCTTTCATATGCCAGTGTTTTGACAGTTTTCAGGTGCGAATGTTTTTCAAACCAGTTCTTTCGCATGCCAGTGTTTGTAGCCAGTTCTTTCAAGTACCAGTGTTTGTATCCATCCATCTAAAACCTCTTTTTCCCATTTTTGCACATGGGGTCATCGGGGTTGTCATTTAACAGTGGCAATCATCTAGAGCATTGCAAGGCCAGTTCTTTCTCAGGTCTTCAGTGAATCTATATCAAAGAAGGATGTTAGAAACTGCTTTGTGTTGTATATGCCAATGTTTTTATGATCAGGTGCCAGTATTTTTCAAACAAATTATTTCATGTGCCAGTGTTTCTAGCCAGTTCTTTCATGTGCCAGTGTTTCTAGATAGTTCATTCATGTGCCAGTGGTTCTAGCCAGTTCATTCATGCACCAATATGTTACTGTATCCTACTAACACAATTTTACTAAATATGTTGCATGTCAGGTAAGTACAGATTCAAGAATGAAGACAGCAGCAGCTTCATCACACTCAACCGCCAACAAGAGAATGTGCAAGTGGCAGGATGTTTGGAAAACGGAATTCGACTGGATCAAGAGATGCAGTAATGTAAAAGCATTCTGCAGGTACTGCAAGGAGGAATTTCTAGTGACCCATGGTGGAAGAAACTATGTCGCATGAGATAAGGCAACTGAACATAAGACTGCTATTCTTCAACCAAATCCAGTCACTGAATGACAAAGTGGGCAAGGAACACAAACCTTGAGGGACCAGAACTTAGGATCATTGCAAGAGAGGCCTCTGAGGTGTTCCATGCTGTTAAGCACAATATTTCCTATAACAGTTTGGACTGTGCAGTAAAGTTGGCCAGTCAGTTGTACAGCAACTCGGACAGTGCAAAAAAAACTATCTTGCGGAAGATCCAAGACTGAAGCCATTGTTGAAAATGTTTTGGGACTGCACTCACTGGAATGCCTCCTGCATGACCTTCAAGAAGCAGGCACTTCATTTGCAATTTCATTGGATGCTTCCAACAAGCGGAACATAAAATTATTTCCACTTGTGAGGTATTTTTCTAAAGAAGAAGGGTGGTGAATGGCCTTTTGGATTTCTTTGAAGACCCTGATGAATCTGTCTAGTATACATCACAGCAGATTTTGAACATTACTGAAAGGCACTCCTTGCCCTGGAACAGCATTTCAGCATATGGGGCTGATAATGACAGTGTGAATTATGAGAAGAAATCTGGTGTGTATACCACATTAAAAGAAAAGTGCACATTACTCCAGAAGGCTAACTGTGTTGCCCACATCATTCATAATGCAGCTAAAAAAGCTGCAGCATAACTATCATACAATGTGGAAGCATGTGATTAAACTTTTCAGCCATTTCTCAGGTTCTATCACAAGGACCAGAGGCTTGAAAGACTTCTTTGAGTTTTGTTGCATGGAATTTGAGAGTCTGTTAAGACATGTGCCAACAAGGTGGCTGTCACTACTCCCAGCCATTGAAAGAATAGTGAAAAATCTCCCAGTGCTCCAGTCCTATTTCCTCTCTCAGGGAGAAGAGGAGACCCCCGGTAGATACAGCAGTACTTTTCAGCTAATGAGCATGGTGAGCATGCATTGTCTATGCTGCCCCAGTACTAATTTGTGCTTTCTCAGTGCTGTTCTTGTGGATTTCAATGAACATACAAGTACATTAGAAAAAACAGCACTTACTGCCAAGGAAACATTTTCTGGAATGGTCTTTCTCAAGGAAAAACTGCAGATGGAGGTGTTTTCTTTGGAGGAAAACTTAGGGCACTTATGAGCACATGAAAAAGCACTTCTGTTAAACTGAAAAGAGACTTCTTTGCTTTCTTGGAGACAGCAATGAAGTACTTAGAACAATGGTTTGATTATACTGAAAACAATTACTTGTTTACACTGTCTAAATTATCTTTAACTGAGCCCTTTGCTTTCAGTGACATACTCAATGTGACCACTGCCCAGAGTCTGCAGGATGTAGATGAAGACCATCTTTTCAGGGACTACTTGGCAATTAGGCCATTTCTTGAACAGTTATGTAACACAACCTTGACCCCCGGAGAAAAGTGGCTGAAGCATTTCAGAGAAGGGCCTGAGCTGACTACACTATATCCGGTAATTGCTAGGGTATTACTTATACCAACATCAAATGCGTTCGCAGAAAGAAAGAGTTTTTCTTTGGAGAAAAATAAATGGGCAGATGTGAAAAACCAATGTAGTATGGACTTGTTGAAAGCTGAACTAATGATGACTATAAATTAACGGATGAAATGTAATGAATTTTATACAATTATTATATCAAACAGAGCCCTTCTTCAGGCCATAAAAACAAATGCAAAGTACGCTTTATAAAAAGTGATTTAGTTAGTGTATTAGTGTGCAGCATGTAGTTTTAGCTTTAATTTACAATAAAAATAGTCTTAATTATACACATTAAGCTTCTGTGCAGTATGTAGATTTTCTTAGTTTTCTTTCGGACTAGTCATGGTTAGTTTATGAAGATTTTTTTTTTTACTTTTTTTAAATAAACAAGTGTCTGTTTAATGAGTAGTGTGTTTTTTTCCTTTAAAGTTTACTTACTGTTACAACTGAGTAATGTGTTTTTGCAGTAATGCTTCACTTCATTTAAATTGTTCGTGAGTTTTCAGCATGCTATAATAACTTCACAATGTTGTACCCATTAACTGCAATGCTGCATCTCCTCCTTCAACACCTGGTGATGTCATTGTGGGGGGTGTGGCCCGTGTCATATTGGTCACACCCCCATGTCCTACTGGCCACACCCCTATGACCCACTTTGGCCTTATTAAAAGTTGGCAACCCTACGCTCACACCTACTTAGCAAGAGCCATTTGCACCCAAGACTTCTCTTGTGGAGCTTCTTTTCACTGTAAGTATGTAAATGATGAATGAAATCCAGCCCCTCCCCATATCAAAAGTCTTAAAACATATTAAACTCTCCTATGAATTTTACATTTCAAACATTTAATCATAAATTATCCTTCAAGCCCAGTATTTAATTATCTGTACTACTTTCATTCACTAACCTACAAACCTGCCCTGTTATTGTTCTTGGTATACAGTTTTTGTTTGCACTTCAACATGCAATGAAAAATCAAATGATAAATGTTACTTTATACCGTTTCATACACACAATATCCAACTACTTCTGTCTGCACATAGACTGTTACAACAACAGGTTCAATTAAATTAAGCTTGGTTTGCAATTCATGTATATATCACCCATCTAATCCATTAAACAATAGGAGTCACTTACTGTGCGACATTAATACAGCCATAAGCTTTTAGAAATCTTTTCTGAACAAAGGAGAAACATTCTATTATCCTCTGCCTAGCAGTATTAAGCTTATATTAAGCTTTAAGCCCACCCCACTCAATATAACAGACAAAATATCTAATCTATCACCAATGTGCGAGGATTATGTTTATATACCACATAAATAAAGAGCACAATGACTGTGTTTTTAATACACACTAATGAACAAATGGCCCTACTGATTTACCATTTTTAATGTCCCCGGTTCTGATCTCATAAGATATCTTTTCTCCTTAGAGGTGTAAATGGCTAACTTCAACACTTACAACAATGATCTCAGAAATCACGAGCATCTTTGTGAACCACATAGTGATCTGGTGTGGATTTTTCCAACAGCAACAGCCATTATGCACTAAGGACCATATTAATTAATACCACACACTTGCTACAAGTGATTTTTTCCAGTTTAAAAGAAAATGTTTTTATATATTAAATAAAACAATTCAGCCTGTAATGTTTACTTTACAGAATGAATAAATGACTGGTCTTGGACGCTTCCTGCTTAATAATGTCAGTGCATGGCACACAGACACACGCACTGGAAGTGTACTGCTTTCATTTACAGAGTGCACCAGGGAAGGAGATAGATATATATGAATTCCACATTGCCAGCGGGGACTAATGATGTACACTGGCTTGCAAATTATGCAAACATACCTGTAAAACATTACTTCTTATACGCATACTTGTGTGTGTGTGTGTGTGTGTGTGTGTGTGTGTGTGTGTGTGTGTGTGTGTGTGTGTGTGTGTGTGTGTGTGTATAGATACTTGCATGCACATATCTATCAATATTGCTTACAAAATATGTACACCGAGTTAGATATCTAGTTTTCATTGTCAAAACTGGATGATATTGTGCTCTATGCTACAATGGCTTTTTTATGTGTTTTGTTTTTAGTATAACATAGCTGCTGAGTGTATTCCTTATCTGTTAAGTGCTTTAAGTTCCAAATAAGTGCAAGTATAGTTTGTTAATTAAGACATGCACTGCAATTTATAGTTAACAGGTTTGGTAGAAAGCAAAACTTTGAACACTGTCACTGAACATGCGCAGCAAATACTCAGGAATGGCAGGATATGGAATTATAAACTAAACTTCTCATAAAAGAGTGAAAAAGAAGGCATGAAGTGGCAAGGTAACTTCACAGCAAAGGTAGTCTCACCTAAAAAAAAAAAAAAAAAAAAAACTTCAGACCTACTAACTAGGTGCAACTGTTCCAAACTCATCTTTACGAACAGGTGAGACTTGAACTTTCAAGCTAGGTGACCTCTGGCCATGACCCTTTTGAATGACAGTGCCCAACAATAGTTTCACAAGCCTAGCATCCATGAAGACAATGTGATACTGCAGAGTAATTTTGCCCCCCCCCCGACTTCAACTTGACCTTACTATGGTAGTACCCCAATGTTAAATTAGGCAGTACAGATGTAATTAGTTTCAACAAATCCAGATGGTCAGGATATTTAAAGTAAGGATTGTGTAACAGCCAGCAGAAATCGCAGTTAATTCAGTACTCACAGCTAAGCATACTACATGAACCTGACACTATTATGAACCCTATTAACAATTAGTTCAAGGCACTTCAAACAGACAGCACAATTTCACTTTTCAATTATAAGCCCACTAACATGCTATCAAAACAGCCGTGACAGCACTGTGATTTTAAAAGACTTTGATGTTGATAAAAACTTAAAAACAACTCACCCATACAAAGGGAATTAACTTGCTAACATTCAGTTATAAATAAAAATAGCAAATCTAGTCCAAACAGTAGTGACAACCATACAGAGCCAAAAAATATCACCAGAAACAGTTCATAGAATAAAAACGGTTCTTTAATGTGTAAAAATCTGTATCACATATACACACAAAATAAGCTTTGTATATACATACATATATACATATGTATAGATATATATATATATATATATATATATATATATATATATATATATAAATATATATATATATATATATATATACATATATTCACAGCAGCATAAAAGTAAATATGCATATATAACAACCCCATAAAATATGCAATTAATGTCAGTATTAATCAATAATATAATAAAACAAGCGAATTGAGGGCAAATGCTCTGATAACTACACAAAATAAATATAAACGATAAAAACAGCACCAGAGCACTCCACGGCGATCGGACCACACGCAGAGAGAATATAGCTGCAGTATAAATAGAAGTTCAAGCACGTAGTATACAAACCAAGGTTTATTAGAATTCCAGGTTAGCGCTTTCACCCTCATGGGCTTCTTCAGACCTTTTACATCTCACAAAAGTGCTACCAATATTTAAACTAAAACCTCTATGACATTATTAATTGAATATTTTAATCAATTAAAAACATATTCAATTATATATATATATATATATATATACACATATATATATATATATATATACACACACAGCTTATTTTATGTGTATATGTGATACAGATTTTTATATATCAGGGTGATGTCTCTTTATATATTTGAAAACTGACTTAATGAATTGAATGCTCTGATTGGCTGAATTACAAAATAATAGAGGGGGTCCCCTTGACTTCATCGACACGCCGAAACACCGACGCTAAGAAGACTGAGTCGAGAAGACAGATGATCGACAATGTGAAATCTCGACAGCCGAAACACCGACATGGGCAATGTGTGAGCTCGAGTCGGTAAGTGTGCTAGTGAGGGATTTAGCATTAGGGAGTGGACAGGTAAGTGTGCGATAGTGAGGGATTTAGCGTTAGGGAGCGGACAGGTAAGTGTGAGATACTGAGGATTTACAACTAAGTGTGAGATACTGTGGGATTTAGGGTTAGGGTGCAGGAAAGGTGAGTGTGTGGTAGTGACTGACTTTAGGTGTAGTGGCGGGTTAAGTGAGTTAGGGTTAGGGTGCAGGTAGGGTAAGTGTGCGATAGTGACGGAATGTAGGTTTAGTGGCGGGTTAAGTGAGTTAGGGTTAGGGTGTGGGTAGGGTAAGTGTGTGGTAGTGTCGGACCTTAGGGTTAGGGTTTGGGTTAGGGTTAGTGCATGTATAGTTGTGTGTAATGTGTAGTTTATGTTTTGTGTGTCGGTGTTTTGGGTGTCGGTGTTATGGTGTTCGGTTTTGTGCGTTTTTGGTGTTTTGGTGTTGTTGTTTTGAGTGTCGGGTTTGTGGCGTGTCGGTGTTGTGATATGGATCCAATAGAGCAGTGAGTCATACTATATTATTCTATTGATGGTCTAAAGAAGCTACAAGCAAAAAAGTGCTAACCAATGTACACATTAAAGAACCGTTTTTATTCTACGGACACTAGATTTGCTATTTTTATCATTCTCTATACCTGCAGTGGGACATTTACTCTAAAGAGTGTATTGTGGCTTGATTTTTTAGTTATAAATAAATCAAGCTACTCAAACAGAATCCTGGATTCTCTAGAAGCATGTTGATACATAAACAGTGTTTGTGTGATGACTGACTGCACAGCTACACAATTAATTCCCAGCTGGAATCTGCTTGTAATTTTCCTTCCTCTGTTAACCTTTCCTCTCCCTACTAGTCTTTTAATAACCACACAGTTTAATAAAATTAATTTGTAAAATTATCCCAACAGCATTACCCAGAAGATGGAGAGAATGTTTAAAAAGAGAATATAATGAACACCTTTACAAAATTCTACAAAGTGTAGCAATAATGTGCATTTTAAACACAGTCAGAAATGTGTGGGTTTTAATACATTTAAAATCAAATCAGTGTCCCAGAAGTGGTGAATGGGAAACAAGGCTGGAATATAAGGAAATGCTTTGGCAACTCAAGTTAATCACCACCGTTTCCCCTGGGCTGAATTAAACTGTTTTGACTGTACCAGTCTTGAAACGGAGAACTGCTAAATTTTGATAGAGAATTTTTACCAATTATGTGGTATGTTTTATGATTATTTTGTAGTAATCTCTACCTTGTTGTCACATGGATATTAATTATTAATTTATTAATATTTAATGGTAATATATTATTGTTTACACCACATTTTTTCTATTAGATATTTTATTGGCAGAAGTCGTAATTTCTTAGCTAATAAAACTGATTTATATACATTCAAACTCACAAGGGGCTATACATAAGGTTTATAAAAAAATTGGGTAAAATACTGAGCTGTTTGTAGATTTCCTAAAAGGTTTCAAACAATTGTTTATATGGTGTTAAGTATGAGTTTGTACATTCATGCCAAGTTAAATGGTTTCACTGATTTTATGACGTTTCTTTAAATATTTTTAGACTATTATGGGCTGTTAAACCAAACAACTTGATTGGTTATTTCATGTATTTTAGGGAGACGTGTGATTGATTGATCAGTTCTGAAGAAAGAAGTTTTGCATCTAAACAAAATTAAATCGCTTAACTATGTTTTAAAATTATTAAAGAGTCTTTCTGTACTTTATTCATTTTCATCTTTTCAGACCTCAGGTGCCTTAACACAGTTTTTGTCTTTTGGTTGTTGGTTTTTGAGTATGTTCGCCTGTCTCTGACTGGGCATTACCCAGAATTCCAGATTAATTTCCTGGACAGACACATATCACATATTATATGATTTTCTTTCTCCCAATAAAATATCAGTTCTCAGCTAAGCAAAGACCTGTGCCTGTGTGATCTTCAGATTGAAAGTTTCAAGAGAAAAAAATACAAATCAAATAACAACTTGAAATAACATCAGCAGTAAACCCCTTAGTCACTATATATACCTGGAAAGCATAACTGGGGCAGTCCAAGAAGATCGATGTCCTTTGGTACACTTACATCTTCTGTTACTGGCTCCTTATGGTCAGTGTTTGTACTGGCTGTTGTTATAGATGAAGGTTTTTCCTTCTTCTTTGTCTTAAATGAGCGACGCTTTTGATTTCTGTTAAAGGCATTCTGATTAACATATACAGATGTGTTATCTTCTTTTGTGACAAACGGAGGTACAAAAACCGACAAAACTTCAGGTTCTAATGATGGGACCTTAGCTCTATCTCCATTCTGGGCAACCTAATCAGTTACAGGAAAAGAAAAATTATTAAAAATACTATTTTATTTTCTCACAAAGCACTGGTAAAAGCTTTAGAAACATTGGATAAAATACATACTGAAATAATGATCAGAAAATGGCAAAAAATTCAGATACCTTTACCCATTAAAAAAAAAAAAGGTTAGGAATTCATAAGAAAGAATATAGTTGAATCCATCAAAGACTAGCAGATCAAAAACAACTGATCACACAGAAGTTGAGAAACTTCTGTTTTCTGTGGGTGGCTTTAACACTCCCCCATGTGGGAAAGACACCATAGACATATTTTCTAGACTACCTCACTCAGAGCTCCCCAAATACTGAGTAAGTTATACAATAAAACATATGAAAGATTCATTCACTTAGTTCTTCCATCTGGAAGGGCTTCATTCTCAGGGGTAATGACCACACAAACAAATACCCATAAAAACATTGGTATTACCTTAGTACTTCCAGTGTAATACTCAAAACATAAGCAGCATTACCTAGTAGCAACGGATCAAGTTTGCACATCATCAAAACTTGCCCATGTGTGTCTAAAGGTGACACAGTATTAACATTTTAGTACCGTACTATGAAGAAAGGCAGCATTAGCTCTCGGCAGAAAGGACTCTAGGTGAAGAAAGATCATATGAGGCGTAGGGTAAAATCTTGTTCTTATACCGGAGCAGTTTACAAACAACAATTTGGAAATCAACACCATCAACTTTGTAACAGAATGACTGCTCATTACAGATAATTCTTCCATGAAAGAATGGGCTGTGCCACAGAATTTTATTCCATGAGAATGTTGGGTAAATGTACCTGTATGGATGGTCAATTTGTGAACTCCAACAAACGGCCCAAATGCAACAAGCCAAAGACCCATATGGCTAACGTTATGAAACATTGCTCTTGTACAGTCAGAATTACCCAATAGTAATTTGGCTGGTAAAAATATAATCTGTCAAAACAGGAATCCATTAAGCACTTCTACTCAGAAAATGATACTTTCAACAGCAATCACTACAACTCAAAAAATGCACTTTTCATCAAGCATTTTTTAGATTTCTTAATATCCTATGCATGTGGCATGTCTCCCTTGAAGGGAATACTTCTTACTGAGCCCCTAAGGTAAGATCCACAGCCACAAAAAAAGGCAAGTTTGCTTTAACAGAAAATAAAACTGCTAAGTGCCCACAGACAGGATGGGCAGCAGTGTATCCAGAATAACTACTGCACTTCTCCAGGGTGGGGAGGTACATGTTCTGGGATACATGTCGATTCAACAAAGGTAATTTAATTGTACAGAAACATTTCAAAACCCATTTTCTGAAACTACCTTCAGTGATCATTACAACAAATGTTTTTGCAGGGGGTAAGCCCACCCCCTGCACCTGCCATATGGGGAACACCCCCCCCACACACACACACATATCACCTGGACTTGTATGTATCAACTCTGAGGTCACATAGCATTGGAGAAAAAAGTAAACTCCACTGTTGGAGAAGGTAGTTTCAGCAAACAGCACGCACTCTGTGTTCATTTAAACTACATTTGTACAAATTATATGTTCCCAATGTTCTGCACAAAAAGTGAGGCTCTGAACAGTTCTTACAGTTGCATAACAGTGTTGTGAACCACAGATATTTTACGCAGTTGTTAAACAGTGTCTTACAGCACTGAAACACCTGCATTTTCAAGTGCTGCTTAGTTTGAACATGGAAATTACTTGCCTGCTTAAATTGTAGACCACGCGACTGATCCAGTGTAACGCCCTCAGCTCCGTATCTAGTCAATTGGGACTAATGAGCTGTGGACTGGTCTGTTGTATCTGTACTACAACAGAGACAACAGTCAGAAACTAATGTGACAAATTTTCCTACGGAGACTATAAATCTTTTTTTTTTCAACCAGTGGATTAGTGTCTGTGTGTTGCTCAGCAGTCATAATATTTACTTTAAAGGAGTAACAAAAAGGAGGGATAACCCACAGACTCCTCTCAAGTACATTCACCACCCGTCTCAATCACTGCTCTGAGGAAGTCATCTGGTAGGCTTGGAAGTTCCTAGATTTTTAAATATGTTGATAGATTCTGTATAGTAGAAACTGTCTAAAATTGTGCATGAACCTGGTTACCAGTCCCACTTAATACTTAGTGCAATATTCACCATGACTGTAACTTATAGGTCATCTAGGGCAGTAGCATTGCAGTACAATAGCTCTTTCAGTGCAATACATGCAAAATCATGAATTAACAATGGTGCAATATTTTATGGCCATAGTGCAGTACTCTAATGTTCACAGTGCAATACTCAAATGTCTCTTTCTGTGCAAGGATCAATGCAATGTCTTAACCAAGTACCTGTGCAATACTAAAGTCAAATGCAAGTAAGTATTCGGTTTGAAAAGTGTTAAAACATGTTTCTAATTATATGCAGTATTAGTCTACCAGCAGGTCTGTGATGTAACAGCTAGGTGTTATATGTGTAAATGTCTGTGAAAATAGTCTATATGTTGTCTGCACATTGAGTCCAGAGACATGGAATTTCGTTCAGTTTTTGCACTTTTGTGATTTCTGAATGACAATAAAGTTTACTTTGACTCTGAGATTCTATGAGAAGTTGGTCATACTGTACTTCAGTTGAAGGATTCTAACTCCTGAGCATCTCTATTTTGCGGCTAAAGAAAAGGCAGACAGGGAGGAACTGGTAGAACAGGAAAACTGTAGCTCAGACCCTTGGAGCAAAAACAAACGCACCTCAAGGCTGGTCAAAAATTATGATGTGTTTGAGCTTCTCCATATCCAAATTAGCACAGGCAAAGTCCCATACCATATCCTTGCAAGATATAGGCTCCCCCTCTATGACGCAGGAAACCCATTAACACATACTTAAGCTTACTGGAGACACCCCTCGTTCAACCCATCACCATATTCATTGGCAACTAACTATTCCACTATAAAATGGGAATCACACTTCCCAAAGCCCAGAGATTTCTGGATGCTGTAAACACAAATACCCTGGATCAGCTAGGTTTATACACATACTCACATTAAATAAAGGAGGTAATTCCACTGGTATTACAAATTCCCATCCCACAGCCACTCGGTCCACCCGTCTCTAAAATCCTTGAAAGATGTATACATCAATAATTTGTCTACTACCTCTTACAAAACAAGCTAAATCACCAATATGCAACATGGACTTCTGCTAGACCACAGCACCTTCATTGCATTACTATCATTTACAGCCGCTGTCAATAAAGCTCGCAACTCAAACTTGAATCTACAGTATTTCTAGATCTATCAAAAGCCTTTGAAATGGTCTCACAGTAAACTCCTCAATCAACTTTCCAACCTGGGTCTATCATCTCCATCTATTCAATGGTTCTCTAGCTACCATGCCAACAGGCAACAACTATTAAATAGCAAGGATCCATCTCTGCATACCTTCCCACTTCCACAGGAGTCCCACAAGTATCCATCCTTGGCTCTTTACTATTCAATATTTTTATCAATTAGCTACATTTATCTTCTTGTGATGGCACCTTGATTCAATAGCCGATGAGTCTACCATCAGCTCTTCAAACATCTTAACTCACCTCCAAGAAATCTCTCAACAAGCTGTCATCGCCTGGCTTATAAGAGCACAACTATTACTCAACCTCCGAAAAAACAAACTCCTCCTTTTTAACCCAAAAACCCAGACCCCTAATAAAGCATCTTTCAAAATCCTTCGGGTGAATGGCAATAAAATTGAATTAGTCCACCATACCATACCAAACTATTAGGAGTCCTAATAGACAATGTTGTGTTGACCTCCACATCCAAAACAATATCAAGAAAACCCTCAAAAAACAGGCATCCTATACAGACACAAACATTTTCTGAGCACACCCACAAAAATTACTCTAGCCAAAACCTACCTTCTGCCCTTCCTACTCTATGGAGCAGACATTTTAACTAATTTACAATCCTCTATAAAAAAAAAACAAACTTGAAAGCTGGTACAACAAAATTGCCAAGTTTGCTACTAATCCATCGCCCTTCACCCATCACTGTAAAGCTCTGCATACCCTTAACTTTATTTTATGTTATTTATTTAACATCTGTTTACCGGGAAAGTCTGACTGGGACAGACCCCATGTTCAGCAGAGGTCTGGGGAGAAAGACTCCAGATGCATGTCTTTGCATGTGGGAGAAAACTGAAGCACTAAGAGGAAACCCATGCAAATGCAGGCAGGACATCTAGACTCTACACAAGAAGCACCCCAGCTGAGAATCGAACCACAGAACCTCAATAATGCTAACTGCTGCACCATTGCGTCACCTACCTTGGACTCCCCCCTCCACCTCTCCTACATTTAACTTACAATATATAAAATCATACACAAACCATTAGCCTGCCAGCTCTTACCCCTTTAATCAACATACATTTTCCTAAAAGAACTCTTAGATCAGAAGATGAACAACTTCTCACCATAAATAAACCAAATAAATCTCATGGACAAAGCCTAGAACTCATACTCAATAGCAAAAAAAACGGAATTCATTACCTCTAACCACCCAAACTGTTTCTACTCTACCCACCTTTAAATGCTCCTGAAAAGAATACTTTACAAAATCTTGGACCTGTGCCCATCCTAGATGAATTTATTCACTATACTTCACTTACCCCCTTCAACCTAAATCACACTTCACAACCCTCTCTAGCTTCCTACTCCACTCCCCTTTTCTTTTTCCCAGTATCTTATCTTATCCACTTCATCTCTGCAGACCCTTCCTCTACCTCTTTCTCTTTCTTCTCTACTCACCTAAGTTGCCTGAAGACACCCTACCCTGCACTCTTCTTATACTCTCCCTATCTCCATCTTTCTTCCTTTTTCCTTCTATAACCATAATATGAACACAATCTCTCATACTAAAACATCACTCAATTTCCCCTCACTGTCTAATCATGTAATCTCTAATATCTCTTTAAATATCTTATATAAGAATTGTCTCAGGTTTCATTTATCACATACTAATCTACATAACAAATAACATGACTATTGAGTTTTTCCTCACGTATTTTCTCCAACTCATGTTACTGTTTTTCACTGTACTCTTTAATGAAACTTATATTTATTAATTAATTTATTTATTTATTTATTTCAGTTTGATTACCGGGGAGGTCCACTGAGCTTGGGGGCCCGCTTTCAGTGGAGGCCCGGGGAGAAAAGCTCCAACAAGGAAATACAACAGTTTAATAATATTTTGATTACCAAACCAGTTTCAATTAACATGAAAAGTCATAGACAGTATGTATTACAGATAACAGGTAGTTACAAAAGAATAAACACTAACAATTTCAATTTTGTTAAGGAGGAAAAAGGCTTACCTAAGCTAAATATTTTTAGAAAGGATAGGAAGGTGAATAGGAAGAGGTTAGCCTGGAGAAAATGGAGAAGATAGTTTAAGAGTTGTAGGCTGAAGAGTGCAATTGCAAATTCTGTTTAGATAGAGGTAGGAATGAAGTTGGGTTTTGAAGTTATTAAGGGTGGTACATGTCCTTAGTGTTGATGGCAGGGCATTCCATTCTTTAGCTAGGGTAAAGGATAAGAGAAGCTGACCTGCAGGGCGCTGGGGTTTTTGTACTGTGATCAGGTTTTGTTGAGAAGATCTAAGTGGTCTAAGGGGGGTATAAGGTTGTAGAATATTAGAAAGAGCAGGGCAGTTAGAAGGGTGGAACAATAGTTTGAAGGCTGTGGTGATTTGGAGGAAGTTAAGTTGATTGGGAAGTTCAAGCCAGTTTAGAGAGTGAAGGGAGAAGCAGTGATGAGAAGAGGATTTGGCATTTGTGGCAAATTTAGAGATTTTGTTGTAACATAGTTGCAGTTTGGAGGAATGTGTGGATGAAAGATTAGTGAGCATAGGAGCTCCGTACAGGAGGGAGGGAAGGAGGTAGGTAGAGGCAAGGGTTAGTCTGGAATGAGGAGAGAGGAAGTGGTTGTTTCTATACAGTAAGCCTAGTTTTATGTGTGTTTTTTTGATGTTTAGCTGGATATGGGTATTAAATTTTAGTTGATCATCAATTGTAACACCGATAAGTTTGGTGGAGGGTACAATCTCGATAGAGGAGTTGCAAAGGCTGGCAATTTGAAATGAGTTTTTATCAAGAGAGGAGGATTTAGAGGGGGAGAAAAGGAGGATCTTAGTTTTGTTAGCATTTAGGGAGAGATGATTTTGTAGCATCCAGTTTTCAGTGGTTGAGAAGGCACTTTGAGTTAGGGCTTGGAGGTCTGTTAGGTTAGAGGCAGAGCAGATCAAAGTGGAATCATCAGCATATTGCACAATTTTGGTGTTAGGAATGGCTTTGTGGAAGTCATTAATAAAGATATTGAATAGTAATGGGCCGAGTATGGAACCTTGAGGTACTCTGGTAGGGGTAGGAAGAAAAGTAGAGGTGGCTTGACCCCATCTCACAGCTTGAGATCTGTTTGAAAGGTAGCTGGAGAACCAGGAAAGAGTCTTTGGGCAAAGGTTGAGATTAGAGAGGTGATTTAGAAGGTGGGTGTGAGAGATGGTGTCAAAAGCTTTGGATAAATCTAGTAGGACAGAGGATACTATATTACCAGAGTCACAAGCTGAATTGACAGAGTGCAAGAAGGAGAGAAGGGCGGTGTTAGTACTGTGTCCTGGGCGGAAGCCGTGTTGGGTAGGAGAGAGAAGTTTGTGCTTGGTAAGGAATGGCAGGAGTTGCAGGTAGATACATTTTTCTAGGATTTTGGAGATTGAGGGGAGGATGGCTAGAGGGCGGAAATTTGAGACATTACAATTTTTGCCGCCTTTGAGGAGAGGAAGAATGCAAGCGGTACGCCATAGTTTAGGTACGTAGGATTCAAGTAATGACCTATTAATTAGGATGCTGATAGGTAGAGCAATAGAGTCAGAAGCTATTTTTAGGAAGGAGGATGGAATGCTATCAGGGGCATTGGAGCAGGGCTTTAGTTTATATAGAAGTTTCTTTATTAGGTCGGTAGATACTGGTTTGAGTTTGAAAGAGGGGGGAAGAGCAAGTTATGGAAGATTGTGCAGGGAGGGGAGGAAGCTGATTGTTAATAAATGTCTTGATTAGCTCAGCGATGGAAGAGGTGAAGAAGGAATTAAATAGTGAGGCTATTTCAAGGTCAGATTTGCTGGTATAAGGACAGGGGTTGTTTTTAGTACCTGGTCTAAGGAGGGAATTGATGGAATTCCAGAATTGTTTGGGGTTTCTAGCATGGTTTTCTTGAAGTTTGATGTAGTAAGACTTTTTATCTCTAAGGACTTGTTTCTTGGCAAGGTTTCTTAACTGCTTATACTTGAGGAAGATTTCAGATTGCTTGTGTTTAATGTAGGTCTTCCAGGTTTTATTCCTTTTGAGCATTATCTTTTTTGTGTCTTTGGTGAGCCAAGGGGAGGTATTTGCTTTAACTCTTTTTGTTCTTGTTGGAGCTAGAGAGTTAAGGACGGTTAAGAATGTGGAATTGAAATAGTCAACGGCTTCGTCTAATGGTAATATTTTTAGAGGGTTCCAGTTGGTGAGTTTAAGAGAGTCAGAGAAAGAAGTAGGGTTGAAGTTAGATGGGTTTTGAGTGTGAGTGTAGCGATGAGAGTGTGGGGAGCTGGGAGTAGCTCGAATGGAGAAGGCAGGGAGGTGGTCTCCTAAAGGGTCAGGAGTGACACCAGATTTTATAACTTTGTTTGGATGAGATACTAGGATCCAGTCAAGTATGGAGCCAGGGGGATTAGCTTTGTTAGGTCTAGTAATGGAGTTAGTAAGTTGGGAAAAGTTAAATAGGTTGATAGTTATCGTGGGATCTGGGTTAGAGATTTTTCCCCAATCAATATTTACATCACCCAAAATGAAGATTTCTAGCTTAATATTGGAGGAAGTCCAGTATAGGATGTCTTCCAATGTATTGGTATTGTTGCCTGGAGGGATATAGAGACAAATGATGCAGATACTTTTATGGTTGTTCATTTTTAGTAAGCCAATTACAAGTACAGCATTATTGAAAGAAGGGATGGGGTTAGGGTAAGGGGTAATGGACAAGAGGTTGGAGTAGATTAGAGCAACGCCACCATCTCTTCTGTTAGGTCAGTCAGATCGGAGAGAATGGAATCCTGGGGGTAGGAACTCAGAGTCATTAATGTGAGGTTAGATAATAGCCAGCTGTCTCACAGATGGGATTCAGGAAGATAGAATAGGGGAGTCTACCTCCACAAAGAGGCTAGACACTAGGGAGTCCCCAAAAGCTCAGTGCTAGAGTCACTTCTTTTTGGGATCTGCTGACAAGGTTTGCAGATGAATACACTCTGGGGGATTCTTTGACTGTGCCTAAAGACACAAATACCCTCCAAGAAGGCCTAACAGATTAATGGTGTCAGAGCCATGGTCAAAAACTCAGTGCCAATAAACACAAAACAGTATCCTTTGGGAAGATGGCTTCATCTGGAAACTACCACATTGACATATACACCTCAATTAGTAGGCCCAGTGGTCAGGGATTTGGAACACATGTAGACAGTAACCTGACTCTCGACCATCATGAATCTACTGTAGTAAGGAAATCATTCTGTGTTGCACAACTTATAAGCAATGGTATGGCATATAAGTCCAAGAATGTCACTGCTCTGCTCAGCCCTCACTAGAACAATCAAGGACAACTCCCCCTTTGGCATGTACCTGTCCAGGCATATACAACAACTGGAGTGTCCATGGAGGCTCCTCACAAAAAGACTACAGGGCATAAACATGTACTACATAGACGGCCTCAAAGCCTTATCCCTGTACATATCTCCTATAGACTACTGAGAGGTGAGCTATGCCTGTCCCACAAAGCATCCCCTGATTCCGCTCTGATGAACCTATTGTACATCAGCAAACCAAACTAGCATCAGAAATACCCGATCTAGTGACCAAAACCTCTACCTCTTCTGCAACATAAGTACGACAGGTTAGAAACCAACTGGCATAATGGTTAAGGTCTTGGCCTCTCACGCACAAGGTACAAGTTTCAATCCTAAACTTGGCCAATGTCTGTTTGGAGTTTGCATGTTCTCACAGTGTCTCTGTGGGTTCCTCCCACCTCCGAAAAACATGCTGTTTCCATCTCAAACTCACCAATGAATGAAGCTGTGGGCAGCAGCACAGAATCTACATGATGCCCTGTTGGGAGAAGAGTTGCAAAGACAAAGACCATCTACTACGGTGCACAGCATCCTTAAGATCGGAGAACATGGATCACAGACTGCAAGCCGTGGAAGGGCCAGCCACTCAACAGTATAAAATATGGCTCCAGGTGATTCAGTCATGTTGACTAATGTTGCCAAAATGGGCATGGGTAGTTACTGGGTTGAGGACCCGGCCTACTCCAACCTATGCCAGAGACCCATGTTAACGTTGGGATGGGGTGTAGGTGCTCCTATTGGCCAGTAAGTGCCCACCATAAAACCCAGCAGCCCTGAGTCAATAAGTTACTGGCAGTCTGGTGTCCAGTTGCCCAGCCTGGGCTACCTGGAATAGCTCAGTTGAGCAACAGCAGGACGTAAAACCAATCAACTTGCCATACATGAATTAATACACTCAATGTAGGTTCACTGACAGGAAGGAGCATGGAAGTGGATGACATGATGGTACACAGGAGACTGGACATCTTCTGTATCCAAGTGACAAGATGGAAGTCTACTACTCATGAGGACAAGCTAGAAATGGCGTTGGAATTATGTTGAGAGAGAAGCTTCAAAAGGCAGTAAGGATGTCATCAGAATTAGTGACAGACTCAAGTCAATCAGACTCTAGTGTAAACCTATTCCCCACAGCAGGGATGTGAGAGTGAGGAAAAGAGTGAATTCACATGGCAGTGGCAGGACCTACTAGATAAAGTTTAATAATGGGTGACCTGAATGCACATATCAGGACACAGGATATAAGGACCTTTTGAGTCCACAAGGGTGGAGCAACAGGAATAAAGAAGGAGAGGCCATTCTAGACTTCTGCTTAGAAAATAGATTTATAGTATGGAAGGACATTAGCCAACACATGGTTCAGCAAGAGAGACAGTCATAAGATCACATACAAGAGTGGCCAACATGCATCTCTGGTAGACTTTCTCCTAGTAAGGAAAGGGCACTGGGGTAGAATCGGTGACTGCAAAGTAATTCCCAGTGAAACAGCTGGCCCACAGCATAAACCACTGGCTGCCACAATAAGCTGCAAGCAGTGGTAAGAGAAGGCTCTAAGGTCAACAGAGACCAGGCTGAAGATCTGGAAGTTGACCGGAGAGAAAGCACAACTGTTCAAAGAAAAGACGAAATGGGTGGAAATAAAGAAAAATGGCTGTGCCAAAACAGCGTGCGCGAGGACTACAGAAGAGACAAGTGGCCGAGTCAGGTATGGAATAAGGTACATAACAAAATCTGGTGGTAGAATGCAGAAGCCCAGGAAGTCATCAAAAGAAAGAAAAGAGTGCAGGAAAACGTGGGAGAAAGACAAGACCACCATGCTAAGAAAGAATACTGTCTGGCCAACAAAAAAACTAAGAAAAGAGTTGGAATAGCAAAGAATAGGGCATCGGAGGCACTCTACCATCTTCTGGAAAAGGACTCGGATAACACAAAGAAGCTATATCAGGTTGCAATACAGAGACAAGAGGATAAAGAAGACAGTCAGACACCCTTCATAATGGATGCCAACAAAAACCTGCTTATGATATCAAAAGCAGATGGAAGGAATACTTACAGCAGCTTCAAAAAAAATGAAGAAAACCCCACAGAAGCTGTAGTGCCCCAGACACAGCCTACAATTAGAAAAGAACAGGAGCCAACTTTTCAAGAACTAAAAATATCACTAAGGAAAATGATGTCAGGTAAAGCAGCGGGCTCAGATGAGGTCACAGCAGATATGATAAAGATGCTTCTTCAACTCCACCTAGATAGGGAAGAAGTGGCTCCTGAGGGTACTCATCTCCACAGTGTGGAGAGAAAGGCATATCCAGATAACTGGAGAATAAGCATAATTGTGCCAGTATACAAGAATAAAGTGAACATCCACAACTGTGGGCAGTATAGAGGCATCACACTCCTGTCACATTACATGAAAATTCTGGACAGGATGATTGATAAACAGATACACGCAGCAGTTGAAAGTAAGATGGGAGATGAGAAGTTCAGATTCAGGTTAGGATGCAGCACAACTAACCTGATGCATGCAGCAAGACAGATAGTTGAGAAGCAGCTAGAGATGAGGAAAAAGTCAACTGGGCATTCCTAGACTTTGAAAAATCATATGACAAGGTCCCAAAGAAGCTGACTTAGGAAATACTGCAGTGGCTCCAAGTCCCAGAAAAATTGGTAGAATTAGTACAGGCTATGTACAAGGACCCAATGACCCAAGTACAAACAGTGTTCGGTCTCACAAAGGGGTTCTCTGTGGAAGTGAGTGTATATCAGGGTTCAACTCTGAGCCCACTGCTGTTCATACTGGTGATGGACTGCATTAGCAAACAGGTCAGAGGAAAGAGATGAACAAAGTTGCTGCATGCAGACTATGTGGCAGAAGGATAAGGGAATGGAATGAAAAACTGAAGGCACATGGGATGAAATGAAATACATATAAGACAGTGGTAATGGCAGCAAACTGGGAAAATCAGAAGACGCTGAGAATTGAGATAGAAGGGAAGATAGTAGAACAGGTTAATAGCTTCAGGCATCTGTGAGGAATTATTGAGGAGAAGGGAAGTATGACTAAAGAGGTCAAAGGTAGAATCAGAGGGGCTGCAGCCAAAAGGCATAGAATGCCTGGTGTAGTCTATGACAGAAGAATGCCAAAGAAACTGAAAAGTAAGGTGTACAAAACAGTGGTGAGACCAGTACTACTGTAGGCTACAGAAAACTGGGTAGTAAAGGCACAGCAGATGAGAAAGCTAGAGGTGCTGGAAATTAAGTCCCTGAGATGGGTGGTAGGATGCACACTGAGGGATAGACAAAGAAATATGACAGCAGAAGCCAAAGTAGCTCCAATTGCAGAAAATATCAGAGAGAACAGATTACTGTGGTTCAGGCTTATGTGCAGAAAAGCAGAAGACAATCTGGTGAAGAAGACTTGGAACAGACAGGAAGAAGATAAAAGAAGAAATGAGGGCGTCCAGCAAAGAGGTGGATGGCATGTGTAATTGAAGACCTGCAACAGTCAGGCATGAGGACTGCAGAAGGCAGGAGTGTAGCATTGAATCGAGAGAGATGGCAATAGTTAACACTACACCCTGGCCCCATGTAGAAAACCAGGGAAGAAGGGGGTTGATGATGATGATGATGATGATGATGATGTTGGAGGGACATGTATGCATTTCAAAGGCTACCCCTTCTCTAGAACACTTTCCATGCATGCGAAGCAGAGTTCTCCCCTAAACCAATTCAAGTGTAACTTAGGTAAGTGGATGGGGAATCAGAAATTAACCCCTGGTCTGGCACCCATGTCTCTAGTAGACAGGGCCAGCCTGTAAATGTTTGACCACCCATGCTCAAGCCAGCACATACTCCTTAAAATAACCATAGAGTATCAAAACTTGCCAGATGCATTTTGGAAGCACTGCTATTCTTAAAAGGCTTACTGGGGTCATTAGCCTTGTAATCATCAATAAACTGAAGAAATCATTTCCCTTCTAAGCAAAGTGTAGCTGGGCTTGTTCCTGGAAAGTCCATGGTGTCTAGACTTGTTTTTGTCTGTCTTCTAAGGCACAGGTTATGTTTGTTTGCCTTACACCTTGGCTACTTAAAGACAATCCTATGCAACACATCAAGCCCTCTAAATTCCTTACATTTTCATTCAAGCAGAGAACTTTATAAATCTTTACACACTAGTGTTTGGCTGCTTAGTTTTCTCTTTTCAATATTCTGTTACGTTTCCCCCAGAAACACCCATTGTACTACTCCACTGATCCATTTGTTTTACCAACCTAGCTGGTAACAGGCACTGCCAGTGGGGGTGGGGGGCACCAACATGACCACAGATTAATCAATATAACTTTGAGCCAATGAAGTATTAAACCATCAAAATGAACTTCTGCAGGTTTCTTGTGTAACCTTCTTCATTATAGTTAGTATGCCAAAGTAGAATAATTTTATGCTATGGCTGTTTTGGAAGTGGTATTGCCTGCTGAAAATTATAACAGCATCAGTTTGTTATAATGTCAAATGCATGAAACAGCCATGCTGACCTGTCTCAGGCTGCATCCTCTCCATGAAGATCATCCAAAGGACAGCACTCACAAATCCAAACTGGATGCCTGGTTCAACTGATACCGATGAAAAAGATCCTTGTTGCAGCCAAAAAAAAAAACAGTACTGAAACACATGAAGTAAAGCTGGACTTCTTTTGAATCTATTCTCCCCTTACATGCTTTCCAACTTAGAAAAACAAAGGTGAAAGTAGCACACCATCACTCTTCTATTAATTAATTCAGAAGAAACTCAATGACCATTAAAGACTAACAAACAAGAAATAACCTAAGATTAACTGGACTGAAAGAGGAGTTTCAAATAGGATCTAAGGAAGGCTTGTTTGGAAAAACACCTCATTGCACTGTAAATTTCTGTATTTCTAACCATTAAAATGTACTCCATACTCTCAGCATCTCCTTCTCCACACAGACACACACAGACACATAGCCAAATACTTTGTAGATCTTGGACACTGTTCAAGAAGGAAGGAGCTTTCCCATGAATGAGAACTCTAAGGATTTTCCAGGATTCTTCCACTACTGGCATGTAAGAAAATATAGCACTTGATAGTGTGAGGTAGCTGTGCTATATAAATGTGCAACTGCCTGTGATCCCTAAACTCCTGGCCATGTTAGCCATTAAGTGCTGCAAAACCTTTCATTCCCCTGAATCTCCTACAGTTGTGCTCGAGTTTCTACAGACTGCATCAGACCTTTCTTTGTATTAGCCAGTAGCCATTACTGCAGAAGATAGTTTATGTGGCAGCACTCTTCTCAACCTCTTAGTGCAAGAAATCTGGACAAAGCCTAAAATAATGGGTCTATATCACATTATCAGACGATGAAAACAGCGAATGCTCTTTCATCGATCTGATAATGTCAAAAGTAGAAAAAAGTGAAGTCATGGAACATCGATTTTCTTTCCCAGGGAAAAAAATCTGAGCACGGTCTTTGGGATTTTGCCATTTCCTCCACTATGGTGCAATCTCAGAGTTGGTATATTTAAGTAGGGGGGGTGTGAGGGTGTGGTGGGCAAAGCCCCCAAACTTCATTTTGTGTTTAAACTTTTTTTTTTTGCGGAGCAGCAAATTCTTTCACTGGGAAAAAAATTTGCTGTCCTGCGTTCGCTTTTTATTTCGATATTATCGGTTCGATGAAAGAGCGTTTGCTCTTTCCATCGTGCGATAATATGATACAGACGCAATAAGGGGGGGGGCAAAGGACCATAAATAAGGACAGATTTTTGAATATTGCTCTCATAAACCTCCTTGATTTGCCAGAAAACCACACATTTTTTTATGAGGAACAGACCAATTATATGAGGCAAAAAATGGACATTATGCAAAAATCTGGACAGCTGAGAGATGTACTGAACGTTTAGCTAAAGGCAAGATGATCAACACGCTGGAGAAATTCACAGAAGTGCAAAATAACTCCTCAAAAAGTCCCCTGCTCCTACATCAGGACAAGACAGCATTTTATCCAAAGCTGCCAACTCACGTGCTTCCAAGGATACCAGATGTCCTCCAGCTCTTCTTTGTTCCCATAATTAACAGCTACAACAAGTCTAACTTCACTGATGATTTACTAATGGACACTGGTGCCACCTTGTATGTCTCCTTCCACGCAAGCTGAATTAAAGATCTCTCTGAATCCATAGACAGACAATGAAATCCAAGAAGCTGATGTACAAGGTATTATCTCAGCAGCCATCAAATAATAAAAGGAAAAAATATGAGAAGCCACTCAAATTACTTTAAAACAAAGACACACGACCTGCTGATCCATTTAGCTTTTTTGTATGTATCCTGTCCAATGACATGGACCCTTACCAGGAGAGTTTTATTTTGTTCTATCCTCTCTGGCTACCAAAAGCTCTATGAGCAGCTGCAGATTAATCCCCATAAGATTTGTCAGTAGCTGTAAGCCTTGCAAATGGCTCCTCAAGCATTGCTTCGGTTTGAACTTTTGGCATGACTCCTTACTAAAACAAAAACTCATTTGATATATTTACTTTAACATTATTACTCCACTTTAGATCAGCTTCTACGGTTTATTTATTTATTGTAACTACAGTAGTGTCAGTATGACCAGTGTGTGCTTACTTGCCAGGTAACAATCCACACCCCCCCCAACGTTTTTGTGTACTTTTTTAAGTTAGAATGTAATATTTTTTTAAACAAGAAACATCTTTATTAAATTGTCATGTATGACATGGGCAATCGTATATTTATATAAATGAAAACAAGCCATAGTGACACAATTTTAGTTGAAAACATTAAGTCAATATGGTTTGTGATGCATATTTTGGTTGCAAACATTATACCTCACTTATAATCTATCTAATCATTGTCAGTCAAACATTACATAGTGCATTCAAATCCTACCTTCTTTTAAACTTCTTTCCTCATCTGCATGTATTGTTCCCATAATTTCCATTTTTTTCTATGTAATGTGCTCCTACCCTTTTCTAAGGAGCCCATGTCCAGTTGTTTTATCTCTGTTACTACACTCACTACTTCTAGTACAGCTGGTTTACACTTTGATTTCCATTTCCTAGTAACTGCTTTTTTGGCAGCCACCATAATTAGACTCAGCAAGGACTTAATAAGTCTAGGCGATTCCCATCCTGTATCACAGCTCAAAAAATAATTTCCTTAGTTACACCAATTTGCTCACCCGGGATCTCTGACAGAGTAGTCTGCAGGGAATCTTTAAAGTCTGCCAACTCACTACACTTCAAGAAAACATGTTCCCAGTTACCTCTTTCTTCTCCATCACACCTCCAACATTTGGAGGAAAATTCTTTGCAGTCTACTTGGGTACAAAAATACCTCTGTAAACACTTCCAAGCAAGATCCTAAATCTTCTAGGGTTTGTTGCATATTTGGGAGACATACATAAATCCTATCATTGTTTCCTTTTGAATTGCTTATCCATTCTCTCTTCCCAATCCTTTCTAACCTCCTCCGATTCTTATAGTTATCATGCAATATTTTATATGTTCTGCTAGTTATTCTTTTCTTAACAGCAGCATCTGTTCCACATTCTACTAAAACTCTACCAGTGCTGGTCTTTCGCTTCGGATCCCCCTATTTCTTTCTCTTTGCCTATACACAGATATCAATATGTAACAGGGAAGGCAACCTCTAGCTTGCAGTCCAAACAAAATCTTAGCCTCTTCCCATTCTATTACCTTTCCCTGTCTATTTGTTCCCAATACACTGGTTCTTTTGCCAGTCTTCTCCAATAAATTCCAGCTGTTGTCTGTATCCCTAATTGCAGTCATTCCTATTGGCAGAATCTCCTTTCTCCATTCTCGTGTTCTCTTAGTTCTTAAAATACTTGCTGCTACTTTATGAATATAATCTTCTGTATGGTTGTTGTTATTCTCCTTAATGATCTGCATCCAAAATCCCAGTCACTCGTTTCATCAACTCTTTCCACTCTGAATTATAGGTTTCTGCTTGTGCTCTGAAATACCCCTACAGATTGGATAATCCCAAATCACCTAGTTTCATTGGAAGAATCAGCTTATCCCACTTAACTCTTGCAGTCTTCCCCTTCCAGATAAAACCCTTCAGCTCTTTACAACTGCTATCCACAACTTCTCCTCTGGCTGATAACAATATGCCTGATCTGAGTATAAAACTAAAAGAGACTAAACATATTTTAGCTGCTTGTATCTTGCTATCCATATCCATATAACAGAGCTTCCTGTTTCAGTTTTTGTATTACCTTTTTTTCATCTCTTCCCATATATCCTTAGCTGCCACACCAAAATCACTTTTAATCCATACTCCTGAATACTTCATTTTATAATGTCCCCATAAATATAGAAATTGCTGAACCAATTTGTGTGTGGGTACATAAGTACAGCTACTACCTTTGTTTTAGCTTCATTAACTTTGTATCTCGAAAAGATTTGAAACTGCTTCACAATGTTCCACAACACTGAAATATCCTTTTCTGGTTTTATCAGGTATAAAATAATATTGTCTGCAAATACAGCCAGCTTTTACTGACTACCACACCAATTATATCCATTAATTTCTGATTCCTTTATTTTCTTTGCCAATGGTTCTAAATATAATGCAAACAACAAAGGGGTAAGAGGACACCCCTGCCTGGTTCTTCTGCTCAAAGAGAAATTATCAGAGAAGAACTCACCCACTTTCATTTTCACCTCTGATCCCTCATATAACCTCTTAATCAACCTTATAATTGTATCAGGTATTGCAGTTGCTTCCATTGCCCTGCTTATAAACTCCTAGCTTACTTTGCCAAATGCTTTCTCTGCATCAATACCCACCAACAACAGTGGTATTTTCTTACATTCTGCTTCCCTCTGCATCATCAATGCTCTGTTAATGCTGTCAAATGTTTGCCTCCCTTCCACAAAAACACATTGATCCATATATCAATTTTGGTATCACCTTTTTCATTAATTTTGCCATTATAGACATAAACAACTGACAATCATGGCTTACAATTGAAATGGGCCTATATGAAGCTGGATCTGATGGGTTTTTACCCTCTAGGTATTACAGCCACCACCGCATTATTCCAGAATGTTGGGGAGTCTCCTCTTAAAATACTGTTAAACAAAACCTTCCAGATCTTTCAGTTTTTTCCTTCTTAGCTTTCAAACTTACACAGGAATACCATCTATTCCTAGGGACTTTCCTGTTGATTGGTTATACATCACCAGTTTTATCTCATCTCCTCTTATACTATTCGTAATTGAGCCTTGTCTAACTCGAACTCTGGCATATTTAATTTTTCCAGAAACATTTCCATTTGTACCTTTTCTTGATTTCCATATTTCTCTGCCTTACACAGACTTTCATAAAATTTCCAAAATATTTATAGCACCTCTACAGGATCTCTTGTTATCTTCCTTGTTATAGGCTCCCTAAGCTTGGCAACAAACCTTTCTACTTTCTTTCTGTTGCCTGGGTCATTGTGCTAAAAGTTTTTGTGCTCTGGAGTTATCATCAAAAAGCAGTTGCTTAACAGCAACATTTCTAAACTCATGCATATTATCAAGGTAATCCCTTATTTTCTGTTTAGCATTCCGCAATTGATCCTCTTCTTGTTCTGTGAGATTCCCCCTATTCTGCAATACTTTAAAAACTGTCAGTCCCTCTTAGCCATATCTCACTTTCTTTTATTCCCACCCTATTTTTAAATTCCACTTTAATTTTATCCCACTTCTTATCTATATTTTCAGAAGAAATTTCTATCTTCTCTAATAACTTCACAAACAGTTTCAACTACCCATTCCTTAAATTCCTCTCTTTTTAGTGGACGGGTGGGAAAGAGCTAGAGTCTCATTTTGATTTCATTACCCTGCAATTTTATTTTAATTATTGGTTCATGACATGAAATAGTTATTGGATGCATATCAAAACTTTCAGTTAAATGCACATGCTCCTGTGAAATAAGTTCTGTCTAGTCTAGCCCAGTTTTTGTATCTTGGAGAATAATATGTAAATTCACTCCAAACTCCTGCTACTGATTTCACATCTTCCATACCAAATATTTTCATAAATGTCTTCAAAAATCTACCATTCTTTATTATATTTTTCCTTCTGGACCCCCCAGACACCTTCACTTCTACAAAGAAAATTCCAGTCCCCACCTTTAAGTAATATTCCCTGCTGAAAGCAGATTACTTCTACCAGAATTTTCTTAAGCTCCTTTACAGTAGTTTTATGTGGAATATAAACACATGGCAGTGTAATCCACCTCCCTTGCCAGTAGCCCCTTGATATTACAGATCTACCATTCTTATCTTTTTGATCTTCTTATCACTATTGGAGCTCCTCTTGCAATTAACATAAGTACTCCCCTTTTCATTTGTCCCAGGTATTTCCACTGAATAACCATCCTGAAAACCTTTCTTTATCAAATTCACATGTTCATTTCTTTTCAAATCTGTCTCCTGTAGTGTAGCTTTTTGCACTATACATTTTTAATACAGCTCACTATTCTTTCTTATCTGCATCTATGAAACCATTTACATTTAAAAGGTAACACAGAAGGAGTCATTATGTTAAAAAGTTAGTATTCTCACCTTTTACATGTAACAGCTTTTTTGTTAAGTATCTACTTCCAGCTTTTGTGTCATTCTTGGAGGAAGAATAAGTGTTACTGTGTAATGGTCAGATCTGACCACTGATTTGGTAACTGTGGGCTGTACGTATGGGAGACTTTATTGGTGAGAAACAAGTCTAATACTTTTAAGCCCTCCATTGGAATTAGGACTAGTTGGTCCAAGGAGTTGGCATTAATGAAATCAAGAATCTATCCGAATACTTGCTTAGTGGTGCTGTAGATTCACCGGTTAATGAAGCAGAGTTCCTCCCTAACCCAATTCAAGTGCAACTTGCACAACTGGATGGGAAACCGGAAATTCATCCCTGGTTTGGCACCTCTGTCTCTAATGGACAGAGGTAACCTGTAAATGATTCTTCTCCCAGGCCCATGTTTACACTTATCAAGGGTATCAGAACTTGTCAGTAATTTGGGATGCATGGCTAGGCTTAAAAAGACCCTTGTGGTTGTTAGCTTAGTAAACGCCTATGAACATGCATACATTAATGTTTTGCAGATTGATCTTTTATACAGTTGTTTCCTGCCATATCCATTTGAGCCTATGTCACATCTTACAAAACTTTTTTGTTTTATTAAAAGGCCTCAAAAAACAAATACAACCCAATGCACCCCTAAAATCTATTAACTTAATGCTAACACACAAAACGATGTACATCTTCAAATAGTGAAGCTTTGCCCTCCAAATAGGAACAATTGTCCCAACCTGGCAGCCACACTCACAGACATGGGTTACGCTGAAAGGAAGGTTACCCATGCTAAGACGCATGCTGTCTGGTTTTGTCTTAGCTTTCTTGCTCTCCCAGATTGGGAGAGCCCTTTAATGCTTTCAGAAAACATTAACTCCTAGCCATTGAAAGAAGAATGTATTTTTATTGCTCTTTATCAATTTGTCTCCATGAAGACATGAGAACCAGATACAGAGATGCTTCTACAAGTGATTATTTGCTAGAGGAAAGCTTTATTATACTCAGTGTTCTTTTTATTTATTTGCTTTCTCTTAAAATGTATTACTAGATTGAGACAAGGGCTTTAATCTAGTCATTCCCAATATGCAAGAATGAGAAAAAGCACATCAATTGCTCTTATAACATGCTCTTTTGAGCAGACATTTTTGCCTTTTTATGTTGCAGTGCCTACATTTCTTAAAACTGAACAAAGAGAGAGAAGAAGGGAAAAACAAGGGTACCCGTTTACTTTATAGCATGCAGATTTTATCATACATTATTAAATACTACTGTTAAGAACAAAAATTTGTTTTACTGACAGTACTCTCTTTCCCTCCTCTTCCCCCCTCTGAGGTGTTCTTCCAAACATTAATGTGAAGTTGGGCATATGCTCTGGAGCCCCCTACAAGTTTAACAAAGTCAAAAAGTCCAATATTTCAAGGTTTTCTTGTTTTGTCATGTTTCACAAGAATAATTAATGTTTTGTAATACCACATTTGTCTGTTTCTCAGTTGCTAGTTTTATTCCTGTTCATCTCCATCTCCCAAATCCAGTCTCTGCATTATTTCTAACATACTCTCATTTTTTCTAGTCATTATGCTCTTTTCTGTCCCTCAAGCATTTTCCATTGAAACACTAGAAAAGGTTTCACTAGCACAGTCTCTGTGGCCTTTATTACTAGAAGAACAAAAAGCAGAATCTACTTCTGTTTCACAGCTCACTTTTTGTTGGACATACTTTTGTATTTCCTCCTTAGCATGTTCGGCATCAAAAAATGATTTTGTCCCTCAAGGAAAGAATGTTTTGAAGAGTAGTTTGACTCTCATGGCTGCTTCTCAGCATTCCCTGAAAAGTGGAATAAATTTACTCCTCTTTTGCCTGGTGTACAGCGAGTAATCATTCTCCATAAACACTCTGCCCATTTTTGTCCTTCTGCCACAGTTTTGTCAGAATCAACTCCTTCTGCTGGTAGGATAGCATCTTTACTATTAAAGGTCTAGGCTGCTTTCTCATGGCCAGGTTTTGAGCATACACACAATGTGCCCTTTCAATTATCAACTCCTACTGTGGAATATCAGTCAACTTGCTTATTTCTGCTTTGATAAAATTAATACAGTCTGTTCCTTCCAGCTTCACTGGCACAGCAGAAAATCTTAGGTTTTCCCTGTATGCTCTGTTCTCTAATTCTATTATTTTTTGAAGATTCTTTTCTTGAGCAGTCTGATATACAGCCAGCCTTTTCTTCATTTTGACCTCTGATTTTTGCAGTTTTATCACCTCATCTAAATATCTGTTTAAAGCTTCTTCCATTTTTTAGCCTTTTGTTGTTATACTCCATCAGTGTTTTATTTATTTTAATCAGCTCAGAGTACATGTGATTTATTTTTCCTCTAGATTACTGGAAGCCATATCTTGCACCAAAGCTGGAGCTTGCACTGCTTTTTGCTAAACAGTTGCATAATTCTTTCCAATCAGTGTTTTTATCCTTCTGTTTTGTGATGTATTTTCTTTCAGGTTCTCTGAATTTCTTTTTTGCTGGCATCCTTACTAGCCAGCTACTGAACTTTACTGACTCTCTCTTCTGACGTTCTTTTTTCACACTGGAAGAGCTAAAATTAAGCTCAATGTGCAGGGATCTTGGAAGTCTTGTTTAGGTTAGAATGTCTTATTTACACAGATGGTGCAATAAAAACATACTTTACACTGGTAGCAGACAGTTGCTTTTAACACTGTTTTGCCTATTTACTAGTTTGATGAAATGGTACATAACAAAATCTGAAAGTTAATCGAGGCTTAAAAAAAAAAAAAAAAACACCAGCACTCTGTTTTGCAACTGTTTTGGGAACATGCAAACTCCCTGAAAACACAGCAGTGTGATGCCAGAGGGGGCAAAAATTGACTCATCACTATTATACCACTGCTTTGACAAGGAATGTTAACAATTCTCTTTTAACCTAAAATAACTGCTTTATCGTTTTATGAGAGAGTTTAATGTTATAAATTATCATGCGTGCCTACTGAATGGTATACCATAGCCCTGAAAATAGTACCTGAAGCCCTACCTTGTTGATGTATGGCACATTTTTCATCCACATTCCACAACATAGTGGCATATACCTTTTATACCCTATCTTTAACCACATTCAGCAGACTTGATTATTTTTGATTAGAACAGCTTACTCAAGAAGGCCCAGTTAATGAAAGGGAACCTTAGTTCTCTAACAGATCGCACTACTACTGTTATAGAAATTACTGCTACTGTGCATATTAATGCAACCAATGGATACCAGGCAGACCTAAGTTTTCACGATTCATGATTAAAATAAGGGTGAAGGGACTTGTGGGCTTTAGTGAGACTGCAGATCATGGCACCTGAAAGGCAACTTTTGACTGATATGGTGCAAAACTCTGCCAAGTTAAAGCCTCAACTCAATTCATGCTTTCATCTGTAGGGGAAAACTTTAGCTCACAGATAAAATTCTGTTGTTCTGCTGCAAAGGATTTCTCTATATGAGGAGCTGAGATGGACATTAGAGTAGTCTCTGAAACATGTAAAAAAAATTTCAGTATGAAAAGCTTCTTAACAATTAGGAATGTTTAAAGACTCCTCAAGCAACAGAAGTTAAATCCAGGGTTATCCCGTACCCTCAATGAGCCTACTTAAAATCCTGAAGCCATAAAAATTAAAACACAAACTTGTACAAAACCTCCTTAAGTGACAGCAGGGAGAAAGGGTAGTGATTACTCAAACTTCAGTTACTGATAATGCTACAAATTCCAATACTATAAATTCTACATTTACAGACATTTATGTTTCTCTGTACAAGAAGAAAGGACAGCAGTTTGACAAATCTTTTGAAGACAAACTGGATCGTTTCATATAAAATTTCTCTCGCCTGCAACTCAACCCTAATGCCAAGGCATTCCAATCTTTATACATCACTAACAAGAGACATTAGAAACAGTGAAAGTAATGACAATTGTAGTTGTCCTCTGTGTCAAAGGGGCTCTCAGCTGAAATGTACAAACTTCTTCTTCCTTCATTTTCAGCTCTCTTCACAGCACTATTCAGTTCTTAACAAAATCCTAATAATAGTTGTGGAAGATTCTGATTATACATCTTGGCTCTAACACCAAAAAACCTTATCTACTTTTAGAATCCCTTGTGAAGCAGTGTGTACCATACAGGATCTGTAAAATTCACCTTAATATTTAGGGTGTACTGGGAAAGGCAGAGCATCCTCACTCTGCTAGAAAGTTTTCACAGTCATCCTCTAGGTGCAACTCACTAGCACCTCTTGATTTCCTCTGAGGGAAACATTTTTTTTCCTAAGTGCCACTTTTAGGGGTACATGCAAGTCTGCCAAGCTGTGGTTAATTCCCAAACTGACTTCTTCTGTTACCTTCCACATTTTGCTGCAGAAAACTTTACATTGGAAAGGAGCAACTGATGACATCCACTAAAGCACCCCACATTTATAACAATTTGATGTCCAAGAAAACTGTTCTATTTACCTATTTATCACTCAGTACTCTGACATTATGTGGAAAATTGAGTGATTCCCATGGGTTATATTCTGCTGATCCTCAAGTCTTTACGAAGAATAACTTCAGATGTTAAAAAAAATGGAAAATGTTTATATCTGATGGGTTCTAATCTCACTGCACAGTGTGCTGTTTTGGTATACATCATCAGCTAAATGTGAAGATTGTCCACATAATCTGGCTGACTCCATGCATTCATTCTGAGCATGTCTCACAGTTTCTGGGCACTAGTAAACTTGCTCTTCTTTGGCCTCCACTACCTTGCAAATCCAAGAGGACAACTCTGTCTCACTGTTCTGGAGGTTTGCAGAAACTGGAAACCATCTTCTCAGTTTAGCTGCATAGATCTGTATTAACAGACGTCTGTGAAATTTACTACCTCCCAGCCATACAGTTTTTTTACTCTAACCTTAGGCTTTATTTAATGAGCTTTCAAACATGACCCCCTCCATTACCAGTCTCCACCACCACACTGTTCTAGGCTACAGTATGCTTTTGGTACTTCCTATATTTGTTAGTTCATGTACGAATGTTTATGGGGCACGGGTGCTACATGTATGCATTGTTTTGGTTCCTGCACTGTCTCCCCTATGAGAAAAACATGTGGCTGATGTTATTTTTTTCCTGATCCTAGATAGTAATTGTTAACATATGTTTTGAAAGCTGCATATTAGCTTTTCTTCTACATATAAGATTAAAAAATTAAATATCATTGTGCAAAATGTTTTGTTACATGACTCCTGATTTTCTACTCTGAACACGTATGTTTAGGAGTTGTAGACTAAATCTTTCTATCTTGCTACCTGTTCTGTTGCTTTACACTACTTATGCTCTCCTATGCCATTATCCCATTACTCATGTTTGTCAGATTACCTTGTTACCACTGCAGATGAGAGTTAAGGAGTTCTGGGATATCAACATAATGGTTCACAGGAGATTACTAGGCTAACAGCTTAAGGGTCCTTAAAAGCCTAGTCAATACAACAATTTTACCCAATATATGGTCCCTAGGGGCAAGAGGATGGCATGGATCTGTGTCTGTGCACTCAGTATCTTATAGATTGCTCCTGTCCATAAGGGACATAAGTACTACCTCAGTGTAAATGGGACATAATCTCTACCCCAGTGTAAATCTGCACTTCCCATCCATTGATCCAAACTATGTTTGAAGAGGACCAGGGAAGGGCCCTGCTTAATGTGAATAGGTAGCCTGTTCCAAGGAAGGGGCAATCTCCGAGATACATATCCATCTCCAGCATGAGCATGTTTTATTTGAGTCAATCAGGTGACCCTCATGCTCTGACTTGCAGGTGTCTAGCAGCTCCATCTGGACTGGATTTGCAAGTGTCTTCTAGTTAAGGAATAGGTCACCCCATAGCAGTCAGTAGGAGACAGAGTAGGGAGATAGGGCTTTAGTGTTTGGGTATTTGCCATATTTCTTTCATACCTTACCCTTGCTTTTTCATTAATGGATGTGTGCAAGGAGTTCAACGGAGTCAAACTGTGTATAAGCATACATGCTCAGTCCAGCATCCAAATAGATTTCCTACCTGTGCTGCTCTGAGAGCAGACACACTCTGAGCCAACTCCCAGCCACCATTAGCTGTCACTCTTCAAATGGCAGCTCTTCAAACGGTCAACCCAAAGAAAATGACCAGGTGTTCACCAGCTCAATACTCCACTCTCCCTGGACAGCTCTTCCAGTAAACAGGTTGCTAGATAAAACTAATGCTTTTTTGGTTGTAGCTTGGGTTTTGTCTCTATATGTCATAACGTTCTCACATTAGTTGGACTTTAAGCATATTAACAGTAGTAGGCATGGTGGTTGGCCCTAAAACAAAAAGACGATGACCAGCATCATGCCACATAATTTTTGTGGTAGCACAGAGTATCAAGGCTATGAATTATTAACAAGCAGCTTCATGTTGCCCAGGGTTCGACTCCTTCAGACTCCATTTGCCCTCTGCATAATTCTGACCAAGTCACTTGACCAGACAGTGCTCCTAGGCAGAGTACAATAAAGGTCCATGCAGAACAAAGCTCTACCTTCATTAACAAATCATCATTCATCCTCTTTCTCTCATTTCCTTCTACAGTGGGATGGGGTGTTGTGCCAATCATCTCCAACCCTCTCCATTCAGTGTCACTCTCCTACTTTGACAGTCATACCTGACTTGTCACAGGTCGTCATGCAATCCATCCATTTCTTGGTTAGATATTCTTCAAATTATCTTCTTTCTTACCCATGTCCCCAAGGCACCATAAACTTTTCCTGTTTGGCTTTTTTTTTCCTGACAAGCTGCACAGTGTGGGATAGACAAAGAAATTATTCTATCACGTGTCTCGAGCACTTCATCTCTATCATCCTTTACTGATACAATCAATAGATCTAGGGACTTGGGCCACTCCACATCAACATCAGCTATATTCCTAGATCTATCAATGGCATTCGATACACTGTCACATCAAAAACTCTCGCAGGAACTAAACAATCTAGGACTAAAACTCCTCCCTACAATGGTTCTCTAGCTATCTATTCTTAAGATGCATGTAAAATGGCAAACCTCTCACTCACATTATCTCCCCAATAAAACAGGAGTTCCTCAGGGCTCTGTCCTTGGGTCCCTTCTTTTCAATATCTTCACAAATAACCTCCATACTGCCTCTGGCCAAAGCACTATTATTCAATACACAGATGTTTTAATGATTGTATCCACCACAAAGAATATAACTGAACTAAAACAAATAACCCAAACTGCATTCGCATCCATTGAAACTTAGCTCAATAATGCAACCCTTCTGCTAAACCCTAATAAAATCAAACTACTTCTCTGCATATCCAATTCATGCTATCCTGACTTCAAAATATATTCTATAAATAACACAGAAATAGAACTTGTTACCCATGCATAGTATTAGGGTTACAATAGACAACAAACCAACCTTTGACCTGCATATCCAAAATACTATCAAAAAATACATCAGAAGCTGGGAATGCTATATAGGCACAAATATTTTATGAACGTAAACACTAAAAGAACACTAGCCTCCTCATACCTCCTACCCTCCTTAGTATAATGTGCCCCTTCACTAACCAACCTCCAAACTACAGTAACAAACAAACTGGAATCCTATTATAATAAAACTGCCAAATTTGCAACAGGTCTACCATTCTTACAAACATCATTTTACTGCTCTTGCATCCCCTAACTGGCTGAATCTATCCCAATAGCTCAATTACCAGCAACTAACAATGGCCCATAAAATAATCTATAATCCAGAAAAATGCCCTTCCATAAATTGTGTACTTCAAAACTTATACTCCCAGTCGAGCACTTTGTTCCAAAGACAAACAACTATTAGCTCTATATAAGCCAAATAACACTATAGGACACTCTCTTTACTCCTGTTCAGTAATCAAACTGTGGAACACACTACCACTAGACATCAGATCTACACTACATCACAGGAAATTTAAATTCAGGCTAAAGCAACTGTCCCTGTAAAAAAAAAAAAAAAATGATTACATACAACTACACTAAGTCTTACACTCACCTTTTTGCCTTCTCTGCTCTTTCTCCTACTCTACATGCCTACGAAAAGCTATATCTACACAATTTAAACCTCTTCACTCAAACTCATACTGTACCTAATCCTTTGTTACCCCACTACTTCATACTTCTATAGTACCACTTCCAAAACTCTTCTTTATATACTTAATCTGTACTATATCTGCTATCACGCAACTCTTCTCTCTCATCCCTACTTCCGCATGTAAATATGTAAATAGGTTTATAGGTAAAGACAAATAACAGCAATTAAAAAATCTTGATAAATGCAAAACAAAGGCAAAACATACTTTTGCAGATAACAGTATCACAAACAAAGGCTTATGCGCTCACTTGATTTTCAATCACGACTGGTTCTGATTCACTCCTAATTTCTGACAGCATCTGTACATTGTTTATTGCATACTATCTCTTTTGTTTCTATACCATTATATTGTACTATTGTATTGTACTGCATTGTTGTACTGTATGTCTTGTAGTTTATTCAATAATACACTGTTTCTCTTTTGTTTCTAAACTACTGTATTGTACAACTGTATTGTACTACATTGTAGTATACGGAACTTTTCTCTCAGGGCCTCCACTGAAAATGGGTTAACCAGCCAGAAAGACTTTCCCGGTAACCAAATGTCAAATAAATATATAAATAAATAAAATCATATCTAGCCTCTTCAACTGCTCTGCTGTCACTACTCTGGTTTCTCTACCATACAATAGTACTGGTCACACCACTGTTTTGTGCATCTTACTTTTCAGCTTCTTTGGCATTCTTCTGTCATACACTACCCCTGACACTCTGTGCCAGTTGGCTCAGCATCACTGATCCTAGTTTTGACTTTCTCATACAGACTTCCTTTCTCCTCAACCACCCCTCCCAGATACTTGAAGCAGTTAATCTGTTCTACTACTTTCCCTTATACCTCAAATTTCGGGTCCTTCTGATTTCCCCTATTTGCTGCCATGACAACTATCTTGACTACTCAGTTTCATCCCATGTGCCTTCAGTTTTGCATTTCATTCCCCTATCATTTGTTGAAGATTCTGTTCAGAGTCTGCTTGTAATGCCAGACCATCTATATACAGTAGCTTTGTTGCTCCCCCACCAAACCGGTTTGTTCATAGGCTGGTACTAGGCTATTGGCCCTAGCCATAACAATTCCCTGGATATTTCTTTCTGCAATATTTACTTCCCTGGACCCCTGTCTAGCAGGGTGACTGACGTGATCCCTGGGGACAATTTCCTATCTCTCATCCAATCATCAAGATTCCTTTTGAAGAAGGCCAAGGAGGGGCTCTGCTTGATATGTATTGGCAGTCTATTCCAGAGTATGGGGAGTCTCTGGGTCAGGAACCTATCCCTCCAACATGTTTTGTTCATTGTGATGACAAGGTTTAGATCCCTAGAGCGTGTGGCTCTGAGGGATTGGGATTTCTTTAAGTGGAGCATGTCCAACAGCTCAGGGTTTGACATGGCCTTGTATGTTAAGCAGAGATTGCCTCTAAGTAGATGATATGCCACAGAGTATAGCTGGAGTTTTTTTAGATGGTCAGCATAGGGCATCTACTTTAGGCCTGTGATTCTTTTAGTGAGGTATTTCTGTGGCCTTTCCAGCTATTGTAGATGTCTTGTAAGGTACATACCAAACGGGGCATTGTACTCTATAATGGGTCTAATGAGGGATGAGTCCAGTGGGATAATGACCTCCTTTTTTCTGGATGAAAAGCCCTTAGTGACGAGATGTGCCACATAGAAGGATTTCCTGACTGTTGTGGCGATGTGGTAAATCGAAGGTGAGACCACTGTCCACCTGTGTCCCTAAGTCTCTCATCACACTTTTGGTGTTTAGTGTACTGTCACCTATGTGATAATTCATGGGTACGTGTTTTTTCCCCAAAGGGGATAACTATACATTTCTTTGCATTATGCTTGAGCCCATGGCACTGGCATCAAGCATCTGTTTCTGTAAGGCCCTTTTGTAGTATATCCATGTCATTTGGGGATTCAATAATGGCTCCCAGTTTGCAGTCATCTGTGAACTTTGTTAGCCAGAGTCCTTTAGTTTTGGCCTGTACATCAGAGAAGTAGATGCCAAACAAGAGTAGTCCCAGGACTGTACCCTGAGGTACTCCACTCGTCACTTGTCTGGAGCTGGATTTGGAGTCAGCTACTTTTACAGTCTGGGTTCTGTCAGTAAGCCAGTTGGCAACCCATCGACTGATGCAGCGAATTATGCCCAGCTTAGCATGTTTATCTAGGATTCCAGAGTGGGGGATGGTGTCAAAGGCCTTGGCGAGGTCCAGATAAGCTGTGTGGACTGCCTTACCCTCATCCACAGCTCTGGAGACTGATTTGAAGAAGTTAATCAGGTTCAGGAGACAAGATCGGCCCTTCACAAACCCAAACTGGGTGGGGTCCAGTGTTTGAAGTTGCCAATGTCTTTGTTTATAAGTTCCATGATAATGCGTTCCATGTCCTTGCAGATCAGGCTAGTCAGACTGATGGAACGGTAGTTCCCAGGATCCATGGTAGATCCCCCTTGTGAAGTGGGATAACTGTAGCTGTGTGCCACTCAGTGGGCATGAAGCCTGAGGTGAGGCTATGATTAAACATGATGCTTAGGTGAGGTTGTAATCAATCACCAGTATGAACACCAGTGGTCTCATACCTGAGCCCTGATGCACAGCCACTCCTACTGAGAACCCTTCTGACAGTCTGAACACTGTTCACACTGGTATCATTGGGTTCTTGTACACAGCCTCCACTAACTCTAACAATGTTTCCAAGAGTCTGAACCATCAAAGGACTGTCCAAATCAGCTTTCGTGGGGCCTTGTCATGTGCTTTCTGCAAGTAGGAATGACACTATTGATCTTTCCTCTTCTCCAGACTCTTCTCCATTTTTTTGTCAAACTAAAACATTGGGTTGGTTGTGCTGTATCTGAACCCATTGCTGTACATCTCCCATCTTACTTTTTACTACTCTAACGATTCATTTATCAATCACCTTCTCCAGCACTTTCATGCAATGCAACACACAAGCTTATACATCTGTACTGTCCACAGTTACAAATGTTCCCTTTGTTTTTGTGTACTGACACTAGAATTCTTACTCTCCAGTCACTTGGGATACACCCATCTCTTTCCTAACCCACCCAACCTCTTAATCATATCTGCTTTGACTTCATCTGACCCTGCTACTTTCCCTGACATAATTTTCTTTAGTGTTGATCCTACGTCTGCTACAGTACCTCTTTCATCACAGGCTGTGTCTGGGGCAATACAGCTTTTGTGGGGGCTTTCTTCATTCAAAAGTGGCTGAACTACTCCTTCCAGCTACTTTTGATGTCCTGTAGACTGGTGATCTGATTGTTGCTGGCACGCCTTACAAATGCAGTCTGATGACCATTTCCCTGATATTTCTGTGCTTGCCTTCACACATGATAGAGTTTCTTTGTGCCACCTGCTAAGTCACTTTCCAGAAGCTGATAGTACACCTCTGATATCTTGCGCTTTGCTATTGCAACAGCTCTCTTAACCGCTCAAGTTACAGATGAAAGTGCTTGCTGGATACTTGCTATGTTATTGTTTTTATTTTGTGACTATTAAGTAAGTTCTGGGTTTTCCTCTTCAGCTGTTTTTGGTTTTTCTTTTAACCGCTTTATTAGCCAACCAGTATTCTTTCTTAACCTGGTCAGTCTTTTCTGCTTCCCAGTTTTTCCTGCACTATTATTTTCTTTTGATAACTGCCTGGAATTCTGGATTCTACCACCAGCTTTCCTTATGTACCTTAACTTTGGTTTATTGTTAGAATATAGATTACCACAAACTTGAACTGTACATGCACAAGACCACACGGGTAAGAAAAACAGTGCAGGCAAAAATCAATGAAATAAATGAATGCTTAAGCTCCCTACCTCTGTGGACCCAGGAGCAAGCACCAACATAAATTCTGCAGGGAGGGGCAAGTCTGAGAGCTAGAAATTGCGAGTCTCTGCGCTTTTTGCTGATCAGTGCAGTAGACCTACGCAGGTGAAATTTGAGTTTGTGGTCATCGAGCTTGTAAATGTAAACCACTTATTTCCATACCTTATTAACACAAAACCACAGTTCAAAACTTCCAACCAAAACAGATAACTCATACCTCCTTATACCCCACTCCTACCTGAACAACCACTCTGTTCTCTCTCGCTCTGCCCTTTTACCTCTCACTCAGTTACTACATTTCCTGTCATGTACTTAAACCCATTTCCACTGCTCAGCATCCTAACTTTCTTTACCCAACTAACTGTCCCACTCCCATACAACCAACATACAGAAAACCAGCTCCCACTACTTCCTCTACTGCTATATTTCTCTTATCTCGTCACTGTGATACAGATATAATATTTCTGTAAAACTTGTCCTGCTGCCCTTCTCCACATAAACCAGACTCAAATAACGCAATAAAAAATGACAAAACTTTACTTTCCTATAAACTATACAACTCTATAATCTGAAAACCAATAGAAATTGTTGACGTGCACCTCAACCCTGGGCCAAACTCGGCCCCTAAAGAACACTCTTCAAAATCTAACCACCCAATCTCCACCCTAAAAAAGAACTCCATTCAGTATTCCACCAAACAGAACATCCCCCTCTGGATTATGGATATACAATGTCAATGTCTAGAGTATCTGTAACAAAATATCTGAACTGCATTCATGGAGAGAATTACCACCCCCACACTCTAGGACTTGTAGAAACCTGGTTAAGACCAGAAGTCTAACATGAAGGTGAAGAAAGTGTACCTCTTGGCTACAGTATCATCAGAAAAGACCGATTAGTTAAATGGGCAAATGAAGTAGCTGTCATTTTCTAAGCTACACACCAACTTTATAATAGCTGCCTACATCCCTCGTTCCACAAAAAATGATAATACAATTGATAATATCCTAAGTTTGTTATCCACTACATCAACAAAGAAACCTTCCTGCTAGGTGACCGTAACCTAAATTAGCCCGCTAACGCAAATACCTCTTCCCCCCCCAACACACTAACCTCTTCCACTTTACCCAAATATTCAATGAACTAACTAGACTTGACAAAATATCCAAAACACCATCCATTCTGGACAGCACACTTTCAACCAACACAGAAAAAAATCAAATTACCTGGTACTCTCTCAGACATCATCAGCGATCACCACCCCACTTATCACAACCCCCTTAAACCTAAACCACTACACTTTAATTCTATAAGAAAATTAACACATTTTTGATAAAACAATCTTCAAAAGCACCCTCAAACAAGGTAACCGGGAGCCCCTCCAATACCTTCCACTAGATGATGAAGCAGTCCCTTACTTCAATAACTCTTTTCTCACCATACTAAGCCGTTCTCACCATACTAAACCAGCAAGCTCCAATAAGACATAAAAGAAAACATTTCTCCTGACTAACCAGTCAAACTAAAATACTAATGAAAGACTGGAACAAAGCCTAGAAACTATAGCACAAAAAATGTCTAAAAACATATTGCCTAGTAAGAAACATCAAAATACAAAGATAAAACAAATTTATTTTCCACTAACCAGGCCACACATACAAAAAAACAAGCTATTCTGGCAAAATTAAACAACCTCTTGAAACCAGGCAGAAAACCCATTCCAGCAGCTTTTCCTTCTGAACTTAGCAAAAACATAGCTGATAAATTTAATAACCACTTCATATCTTGTACCATCCTACAAGCACTATGTCCCAACCCCTCAAAACCCCATAGTTCTACCCCTTGACTCACCTTTAAAACACAGTCCAAGCCAATACCATCAAAAAAACGCATTCGGAAACTGAAACCCACAACATCGGCAGCCGACAACCTGCCAGAAGAGTATGTCAGCATAGCTGTTGATAGTATAAGTTATCCAGTACCCACCCTTATTTATAGATCCATAATAGAAAACTGCATACCTGCCCAATGGGAAGCTTTCTACATAACCAACTCCACAAATGTGGCACATCCACTAGACCATCTAACTAATGCCATACACCAATCCTCTTGCCGCTTTCTAAAGTACTCAAAAATGTATCCTTCAATAACTTTGAACCTATTTGAAAGCCAACTGCTCTCTCCCACCCAACAAGGTTTTCCATGCCAATCACAGAACTGAAATAGCCCTGTTACATTTCCTTGATACTGTTAATCAAAGCATAAGTACAAGCCTTATCATCTCCACTCTATTCCTTGGCATGTTGGAAAACCTTTAACACAGTTTCACAAATTTCTTCTACACAAGACTCCATCACAGTGACCTTACTCCTTGCACTATTAAATAATTCACTATCTACCTTAATCACAACCAGTCTGTAAAATGGATTAACTCCCACTCCACCATCCTCCCAGTCAAACAGGTACCCCCCAATCAAAACCAGGCATGATCATTCAGTAAGTAAATAATGCTACACTAGTCTTCTCGGCTACTAGTCTAGCCACGCTGGAGGGAAACTGACTAGCCAAAGAAGAGCCATAAAGATGATAGAGTGGACTACTGAGGCTAATAAAGAAATTAGGTATTGTTACTATTATGTAAAAAGCCCAGAATTTCCAAAGACAAGATATACAAAAAGATTAAGAGAGAAATTAGAGGAAAGAAATATACTTACGCAAGGAAAAACTGTCAGAAGCTTCAAATAAAAATTTGCTTTCATTAATACAACAGATTTTTGAAAAACAGTATGTAGATCAAGAAACTCTGATCTGTTTGGAAAAAGGAGGAGGAAGTGCGAAAATATAAACAACAAAACCTGGAGATATTTGAAAAATATAAAAAAGAAATATGGACATGGGAAAGAAAGAGAGATTTAATACGGTGCAATATTTGTGCAAAGGCGAAAGTCAAGTTAACTAATATAGTGAAGGCAGCCCCAAAGATATTCAAAGAGAAATACAGGGAAAGGCATCCAGATATGGAAAATTTCACAATAAAAAAATAATATCACAAAGAAGGAATGTGCCAAAGAAGATTAGTAAAGCAGAAGTTAAAGAAACATAAGTTGAAGTTATGGAGTGCCTGTGAAGTGAAGGATATAATGTAGAAAGTCTTAACACAGACTACATCACAGCATGATGAAGTGAGTACCCAGAATAAGGAAAAGCAAGAAGACCAGGAGACATCTGAAGAAGAAATATAGACATGGGAAAGGAAAAAAATATTTAATGTGGTGTAATATTTATGCAAAGGAAAAAGCAAAACTAACTAATACAAAAAGAGCAGCACCAAAGATATTTGAAGAGAAATACAGGCAAAGTAATCCGGACATGGAAAACTTTGCAATACAAAAAAATAAGACGACTAAGAGGAAAAGTAGAAAAAGAGATTAGTAACGGAAAAGTCAAAGAAATAGAAATCGAGGTTAAGGAACACCTGCAAAGAGAAGGATTCGGTGTAGAAAATACAATACAGAAAGCACCACGACAAGACAGAACAATGGATATCCAAATTAAGGGGAAATCAGTGGAACAGAAAGCAATTGGTCAGGTGCCATATCAAGATATTTTGGAGCCTTCCACAGGAAACCAGTACAAATGTTCACTTGAAGCTAGACGGCAAGGAAAGGAACAGGAAACTGTGGAAACTCTGATGCAGTCAATGTTGAGGAGTGATAGGCCAGTGAGTTCCCATATGACACAGCATGACACAGGATGAAATTGAAGAGAAGGTGCCACAGGAAGATGCTATAGAACTTTCAATAGAATGCCCACAGGAAACAGAAAACAAGGGATGTGACCTCAGTTTGGAAGAAAATGAGTTAAGAGAAGAGGTGCTTGATTTAATGGACAGGGATACATATATTAAGATCAATGAGAGAAATAGACTGCAGAAGGTCAATAAAACCCAAAAAGTAAGAAGTCTGATAAAACAAATTAATGCAGTAATTAGGACTATCCATAGAGATGCATGGGATGTAACAAAAGTAAACAGGATATATTACTGTGCTGCTAAATTAATAACTGAAAGCTCTACCACAAGAACACAGGGCAGATCGAATACTATCATGGAAGTATCAAATAGAGGAAACTACAAAGCAATTAAGACAAGAAGTGACACTGTTAGAAGATTATAGAAGAGGGGACAGATCAATAAAAAAGATAGATGTGATTAAAGCAATGCACAGTATTAGAACAAGAAAGATAGATGTGATTAAAGCAATGCACGGTATTAAAAACAGACCAGGATCTATCGTGCACTATTGCAAATAACAAACTAAAACTTTCAGCACGGGTGGAAAACCCTAGAGAAGATACACAGATAAATTTAAGGGAAAAGTACAAAATAAGCAATTTATTGATGAACCAAAAAAGTTTTATAGAAAATTGGGAAATAAGGTAAAAGGAATTGAAAGACCGCCAAAAAAAGAGGAGCAGTGGTACTTTTTATAGTTCTATAACATTTTGGAGAAGTATCTATGAAGATCCTGTGGAACATAAAGATGCTAAATGGATAGAAGAAGTAAAAGAAAGAATAAGAAGTTTAAAGGTACAGGATATGAAATGGGATGAAGTAACAGCCAGAGAGATCGAAACAAAGTTAAGAAAAGACTCTAAATGGAAAACACCAGGGCCAGATGCAGTACCTAACTTTTGGTTAAAGGTATTAACATATTTGCAAAAGGATTTAGCCATGAGTAAGAACTATTTATATGCGCACCCCAAACAGACACCAACATGGATAACAACAGGAAAAATTATGTTACAACTTAAGAGTGAACCTGCAAGCTACCCTAAAAATTACTGATAAACTGTACATGGGATTTGACAATGATAGAGTTTATAGTCATTTATAAGAAAACTCAATTATGGCAGTAGAACAAAAGGGCAATAAAAGAAAGTCATCTGGAACAAAGGATAATCTGTTGTTAAATAAAGTTACAGTGGAGAACTGTGAAAAGGGGAGAATCTAAGTATGACATGGATCGACTGCAAAAAACATTTGATAGTATCCCACATTCATGGATAAAAGAGTGCTTAAAAATGTATTAGATACACCCTACACTGATCGACTACATTACAGTAACCATGAAACAGTGGCATAACACTTCACAATTAAGCCATGATAAAGGACAGATTATTATCCTAGGGATAAAAATTCAAAGGGGGATATTCCAGAGTGACACTCTGTCATCATTGCTATTCTGCCTTGCTATTAACACATTAAGCTGTTTACTTAACAGCTTACAACATGGCTGCAATTTGGCTCATGGAAAGCAACAAAGTCTAAAGACTTCTCATCTTCTCTTTGTCGAGGATTTAAAATTGTATAGCTCATCAGATGAGGAACTGAAAGCACAGTTGCAGGTTGTCAAAACGTTTTTAGATGATATCAGAATGTCATTGGGTCTTGATAAATGTGCAAAAGCAACTTTTAAAGCAGGAAAACTGCAGCACCAGGAAGTGACAAGCTAAATTTCAAGATCTCCATGTAAAGCAAAACACAAGAATGTGACATAAAAGAAATTGAGCAAGAGGGAGTGTATAAATACTTGGGAATGGATGAAGGATCAGCAATAAAACATGAGCAAATGTGAATAAAACTCAGTAAGGAATACTTTAGAAGACTTAAATTAATCCCGAGAACAATGTTGACACCTAGGAACAAGATCCAAGGTATAAACTAATTTGCTCTTCCTGTCCTAATGTACAGTTTTGGAGTGACTTGACTGGCCCCAAAAAGCATTGGACAGATTAGATATTAAAACATGAAGGATGCTCCATGCCAAATGATCTATAAAAATCAGTGTATACCAAGATTATATATTCCCCGTTCCAAAGGAGGGATGGGCCTCCTTGAAATTGATTACAAGTATAGATCTGCAATTGTGGAACTCCACACATATCTACTGACCTCACAAGATCCAAATGTAGAAAAAGCTTTGAAACATGAGGAGAATAAATCTAAGATGACTTCTCTGCTTAATTTAGCAGAAGTATATAGACGTCAAGCAGGAATGGAAATCAAACCAGAAGTAGATAAAAATCAGGCAGCAACTGAATGTGCCAAAAAAAACAAAAGAAAGAATATAAGATGAAGGACCAGATGAGAAGGCAAGAAATGTGGAAAAAGCATAAATACAGTTGCAAGTATAGAAAACTTCTGGAAGAACCTCATGTTGATCAGGAACAAATGCAGAATGGTTAAGGAGAGGCAAATTCAAACCAAGAGATGAAAGATTAATATTGGCAGCCCAAGATAGTGGGCTACGCTGGTTTACAAAGTCCATTGAAAATGTGGGTGAAACAGACAAATATAGGTTTTGTAAAACGGAATTGGAAACTGTCGCACACCTAGTTGCTGGTTGCGACATACTAACGGAAGAAGGACTGTATACTGAAAGGCATAATAATGTGGCAAGACTGTTGCACTGGGGATTGTGCAAACATTATGGTACTGAAGTGGCTGAAAAACACTGGCAATATGAGTCACAAAGCATCATAGAAAATGATGAAGTTTATATCACGTGGGATCATCCATTACCAACAGTTCAAAAGACAGATGCTAGAAAACCAGATATAGTGGTCCAAGAAAAGAAGACAAAAGTAGCACTGATATCACCACACCCAGTGACTACAGTGTCTTGTGTACAGACAGACACAAAGTCATAAAATACTAGGATCTGCAGGCAGAAATGACAGCAATGTGGAAGAAAGATATCCAGACAGTTCCAATAGTAGTAGGGGCAACGGGTCTTATAAACAGGAATCTACAATCATATTTAGATAGGTTACCAATTAAGTAACCCAGTATGAATTGCAGGAGGAGTCATTACTGGGCACATTGGGGGTGCTGCAAACAGCACTTTTGGCTGACATCAAGGACTGAAACAATACTAATTTCATGAACTTTAATCATACTTTGACTTAGGAATGGAGTCCATTCCCATCATGGTATCAGAAACCCAAAAGATTTGAAGAAATTAGAGAGAGAGAGAGACCACCACATAAGATGCTTTCATGTCTGTGGAAAACTGTATAAAAAAATAAACTGTTTTTAACCACCCCCACTCCAAAAAAAAAAACATTTAATTCCTCCTGAAAATATAAACAAAAATGCCATTAATCTCAATATTCTCTCCTCAGACTGAAAAAAAAACTGGCTGATAAGTTAAATTTCAAGTTCGCGTGTAGAGCAAAACACAATCTGAATGATGACAGTACGAGTACGAAAGCAGTGGCCACCTCTCTTCTTCTCCCTACTCTCCTATATGCCGTAATAATATTTACAAACCTCCACTCTTCTACAAAACATAAACTGGAGCAATGCTACAATACAATTAGTAAATATGCATGCAGCCTCCCGACCTGAGCCCACCACTGCACAGCCTTAAACGCCCTTAACTGGCTTGAACTCCCCCTGCACATCTTTCTATTCCAATTACTCGTAGGGACTCAAGATACTACACCACCCATATCACTGGCATGTGTCAAACAGAAACATACAATCAACTGGACTTAAACTAGCTGAATCCAACAAACCCTATAACTCACACAGTGACTCACTATATACTAAGTCAGTATCTCTAAAGTATGGAACAACTTTACAAGTAATATCAGACTTCTGAGCAATATAAACAACTTCACAGGTTCATAGGGGTGTACTAGGCTAATGGCCCTGGAGCCTTTACAAGCCTAGCCCATAGGATTACCCTGGCATCATGCCAGCCAACCTTAGTTCCCAGTGCCTCTGTCGAGTAAAACCACTAGAGTGATCCCCAGGGTGAATTTTCTATTTCCCATCCACTCATCAAGACTTCTCTTAAAGAGGGCCAGTGAGGTGCTCCGCTTGACATGTATGGGAAGTCTATTCCATAGCATGGGCATTCTCTAGGTTATGAAACTGTCCCTCCAGCATGTTCTATTGATTGTGGTAATGAGGGTGAGGTCTCCGGAGCGTGTGGTGCGGAGGGATTGGGATTTCTTTAGATGTAGCATTTATAGCAAAGTTGGGTCAGACATGGCTTTATAAGTCGAGCAGAGATCACCTCTAAGTAGGTGATAAGAGAGAATAGAGTTTTTTTGAGTCTGTCCATATAGGACAAGTATTTAAGGCCGAGGATCCTCTTTGTGAGGTACTTTTGTGCCCTCTCCAGTTGTTGCAGGTGTCTAGTGAGGTACATGCCAAATGGGACACTGTACTCTACATGACTGGCCTAATGAGAGAAGAGTAGAGGAAGACAATGACTTCTTTCTTCCTGGATGCAAAACCCTTCATAATGAGATGTGCCACATAAAAGGACTTTCTGACCACAGCGGCAGTGTGGTGGCCAAAAGAGAGGTTGCTGTCAACCTGTGTTCCCAGATCTCTCATAACGCCTTTTGTGTTCAGTGGACTACCATCGATGTGGTAGTTCATGGGAACTGGGTTTTTCCCAAAGGGGATGATGACACATTTTTTAGCATTGAGCTTAAGGCCATGGTTCTAACACCAGTCGTTGGTGTCAGTGAGGCCTTTCTGTAGGATGTCAACATCACTTGGGGAGTTAATAATGGCACCCAACTTGCAATTGTCTGCGAACTTTGTCAGCCAGAGTCCCTTCATGTTGGACTGGACTTCTGAGAAGTAGATACCAAACAGGAGAAGGCCCAGGACCGATCCCTGTGGGACTCCACTCATGACTGGTCGGCAGTCTGACTTGGAGCCAGCTACTTTCACACTGTGGGTTCTGTGAGCCAGTTAGCAACCCACCTAGTGATATACGGGTTGATGCCTAGCTTAGTGAGTTTTTATATGATTCCTGAGTGGGGAATGATATCAAAGGTCTTGGCCAGATCAAGGTAGGCTGTATGAACCACCTTGTCTTCATCCGCAGCTCTGGTGACTGACTCAAAGTCAACCAAGTTGAGCAGGCATGATCTACCCTTCACAAAACCAAACTGTGTGGGGATCCAGATTTTGGAGATTCCCTATATCCTTGTTTATTAGGTCCATGATGATACGTTACATAGCTTTGCATATCAGGCTTGTTAGGCTAATGGGGCGATAGTTCCCAGGGTCTATAGTCGCTCCTCCTTTGTAGAGAGGGATGACTATAGCAGTGCGCCATTTGGTAGGGACAAAGCCTGAGGTGAGGCTGTGATTGACAGGACAGATAGGTGAAGTGCAAGTTCACTCTGTAGTTCATGTAGAACACAGCCAGGGATATTGTCATGTCCCATAGAGGCTGTATTCTTGGCCATGGACAGTGATGTTTTAACCTCTGCAGCAGTAATACTGTCTGCCTGGCAATCTACTGGTATTGTGATTGGTCCTTTGGGGGAGAGGGTAAAAGTTGGCACTGAATCTGTCAGCCAGTATATTGGCAATATCTGTTGGCTCGGTATAGAAGGTACCATTGTGCAGTAGCTCACAGCAAATCTGGGTATTGCCGTGGAGGTTCTTTACATAACTATAGAAGGCCTAGTGGTTGTCTTTACTATCTGCTGCAATTTTGTTTTCATAGCTAGCTTTAGAGGATTTGATGAGGGAGCTCAACTTTTTTGTTGAGGGTGATAAGGGAGTTTTTCCTGTCTTGGGACTTCACCTTATTCGCATCAGTTTCCTCCTTCTGTTGTAGAGTTTGTTTATGGCAGGGGACCACCAGGTTGACTTCCTTTTTTTGGAGGAGAGCGTCTTGTTTCTATTGAGTATGGCGAGATCCATGCATTTGTGTACGTGTTCAAACAGTGCACTGGTGTATGATTCGACGGTCATGCAACTATTCTCCATATGCATGGGTGCCGTATTCTTAGGAGCCCAAAGTTAGATTTGGAGAAGTTTTTCATGGTGGCTACCTATGCGGGGGGGGAGGGATTTCCAAGGTAATTAATTTGTGGTCGGATCTAACCAGGGAGGAGTTGACTATTGGTGTAGAGCAACAGTCGTCCATGTTAGTAATGACCAGGTCAAGGATGTTGCTACCTCTAGTGGGGGTAAGAATGAACTAGTACAGAGCAGTGGAATTAATGAATTCCAGGAAATGTTGGGCAAGTGTATTGGTACAAGAGTAGTATCCTCAGTTAATGGAGGCTTAGTTGAAGTCTCCCAGTATGACTGTGTTAGGTTGGACCCTAATATTCTCCAGGGTGCTTAGGAACGTGGAGTGAGTGTCTTGGGACACGGTTGGGGACCTATAACAGGCTACAACCTGAATTGCTGTCTTACCTAATGTTAGCTGCACCTGAATTATCTCTGATACATTATGTTGGGCTACCAATCTGGAGGTGTGCGTATCCTTTTATGAATATGGAAACACTACCACCTTTGGAGCTTTGGTCCAAGTTCTGGGGCTGAAAGGTGTGGAATGAGTTATAGCCTGTAGTGCAGGGGTACCTTCTGCTGCCTTGACCCAGGTCTCTGTTACAGCACAAATGTCAATGTTCTCCATTTTAAGGAGTACTTCAAGTGAGTGCATTTTGAGATTTAGACTTCTAGCGTTGAGCAGTAGGACCCTCAGATTGCATTTGCTTGTAGCTGTTTCAGTGGTAATTTGGCCTTTGGAACACCACCTAAAAAAGGCACTATAGGGGTGGCAAGCGCCTTGGCCAGTATCCGGAAGCCCAGGGGTGACAGATGCAGGCCATCTCTGGCAAAGCATTGAGGTCTCTCAATCATGTCATCCCAGGCAGACAGACACTGGATCACCTTAGAATAACACCAGAAACTTAGCCAATTGTTGAAATCAATCATGGTCTGCTTGTATGGTGGTATCATTCTGGGTGATGGTAGGATGCTGCTCAGAGCTAGGGTCATACCTGCCTGGGCTACATAATCAGAGAGCTCCTCCAGGTCTCTCTTCATGTAGTCCATGGAGGTATGTCTCAGGTCATTCACACCCACATGTACAATGACAGTCTCATATTTGTACCTGTTGCTGAGGGACCTGAGTGCGTGCGTTATATGGTGGATCCTGGCACCTAACAGGCAGCTGTGAACCAAGTGAGTAGGACATCAATGTGCCTCACTATCGAGTCACCTATGACTAGTGTGCTAGGCATGCTGTTTTGCCTTAGGAGCTTTGGTTGAATGGCACACTGTTTAGGAGAGTTATGTCTCGTGGCTAGTGTTGTGTTGTGGTGGTCAAGTGCGTTTCTGCCTTGAGGTCTCTGCTGTTTGGGTAGATTTTTATTGAGAGCATCCATGAAGGTGGGTTTGTGGTTTGTGTTTTTATGTGAAGGCAGTGCTGGTGTGTGTTCCATGTGGTGTAGTGCAAGTCTTGACCTTCTACTCTTGACCAGTTATTCCAGTCTTGGCTGGAGAGTGCGTGGCTTCCAGTTTCGATATACAAGTGCATCTCTCGCAAGTCTGAGTGTTAGCAGGTAAGAGGAGAGGGTTGTTGGTGTACATGAGGCAGTTGCTACATTGCCTCCAGATGCCCAAGTTCACCAGGTTAACAGGAGAAAGCACAGGGAACTGACCTTTAGACATGCCTGGAGGGGTGGGCATTAATAATAAGTACTGGAGATGTTTCCTTCTAGAACGTTTAGTGCTGGTAGTACTTTTGTGTGCTACAATAATTGCTACAAGAAGTCTGGTATGGTAAAGTGCTAGACTAATAAGCTAGTAAAAGTGCAAGAGAGGAGAAAACTAGCAGATCTAAGGGAAAAATTGAAGAGCAGACAATGGTACCTCTCAGGAGCTTACAAACACTCCTGGATACAGCAAATCAGTATCTGGACTAGACTAGTTACAGGAAAGGCAGGAAAAGAGCAAACACGGGCTTTTAGACCAGAAAGTTGAAGGAGATGGAAAAAAACTGCCAAAACGGCTCCTCTTGTGGTAGATAGGCTATCTTGTGCTTATCACTAGTGCTATCTAGTGCTCATCACTCCCACTGGTAAGCTAGAAGGCTTCCCTCAACAAAGAAAGGCTTGGGGGGCTCAGAAGCTTACAAATAGTCCTGGATACAGCAAATCTGTAACTGGACTAGACTAGTTACAGGAAAGGCAGGCAACAAGCTTAAAATTATGTACTGAAAAATAGCCTGGTGGAAAATAAACTATGTAGCTACACTTTACCCACATTGTCTTTAACCTTCTTTTCCCCTCTTTTGTATAGTATTAGCATACCCCTCCCCCTTATTTTCCCTTACATGTACCTCCGTGTTGTCATTCTTTCCTCCTCTAGCTTTTTTTCCCATACATTATCTTATATTAACCATCTCCTTCTCTACATTCCCTACTACTCACCAATCCTCTCAGTTTTCACCATCATCTGAACTAAACTGATTTGCACATCCAATCCTCTCACCTTAGGCACTAACCCTAATCTAAAAAAAAATACTATATAATCTTCCACTTCTGATAAGTTTGCAGACTAGTACTTCTGTGTTATCAAAACTTTTTGAACTTACTGTGTACTCTGCATTTCTTTCACTGTCTAGGGTTACCTGCTTTCTAAACTTTGTAAAAATATTTGAACTTTGTAGCACGGTGTAAATACTTTTGTTTTTGTAGGTTATTAAAATATCTATGTTAAAAGAACGTATCTCTCTGGGCCTCCAATGAAAATTGGCATGTAATCCTAGTTGGACTTTCTCAGTAAACAAAAGCAAAATAATAAATATTTGACTGAACTTTTGTGCTTTTGCCCCATTTAACTACCAGGTCTTCAACTTAGTCTCTGTCGATTTTAGAGCCTTCTCTGAGCACTACTTACAGATTTATGGCTACTATGTTATGGTAATAGTAATATATCAAATGCATCGCATAGCAGTGGTGTTAGTCCTTGTGGAGCCTGCAATATTTGTCACGTGTTAACTGGCAATAGTACTTTTATTCATCCAGTAACTAAGAAGTGCTTTGAATTTAAAGTTAAAGCCACTTGTACCACAAGAAATGTCATATACTTAGCTGTTTGTGAATTATGTAGTTCATTCTATGTTGGGATGACTAATTGTTATTTGACAGAACGGGTTAGAGAACATTTAGCCACAATAAACAATAGAGATGCTGATAGAAGTGTTTTAGCTAAGCACATAATAGAATATGACAATACTCATGTTTTTAATTTTAAAGTTATAGAATGTATACATCATAGCTTACGCCTAGGTGACCTCACAGAACAACATGAACTTAAATGGATAATAAGGCTGCAAGCCGATCGCTTTCCGGGCTTAAATGAAAGAGCCTCTCCTAAACCTTATTTAAAAGCTCGTCATCTTAAGTAATGTTTGTGATCACAGTTAGTTTTGCATTACATATGTAATGACTTACAGTGATTTGCAACATTAAAGTAGTACTCTTGTTCTATATGTAGGAATGTCTAAGGCAATAGCCACTAGATACAAGTAGTGAGTCATGTGCTATGACTGTTAATAGACTAAGAGGTTCTAATTAGACAGTGTATTTAAGCGACTGTTATCATTCTTTGTTGGTCTGATGAACCACTTACTAACAGTGTGACAGCACTTACCATTTAATAAATGTTTTGTTTATCAGCCGTGTTTCTCCTTCACACTTCATATTACATTTTGGCTTTATGTATTGTTGGTGTTGTTGGCGTTAATTCACAATCTTGGATTCTAACCCACTGCCCTTTAGTTAGTATAAGGAAGCACCCAAGTTGCATGGGCACTAGTTAAATATAAATACATACGTTCATGTATGCATGCAAGTATGCACATATACAAACATACATTTACCATCCACAACAGCTACTGATGTAACTGTGGGGGAAGAAGGCATAAACCTAGATATGCAAAGGTAAAATAAACATGTTTCTTACAAACAAAGAATGATT